>NW_027179763.1:252500-280000 GCF_036669935.1 Montipora foliosa
GAACTATCTGCCGTCCGAGGAAGTACAGGAGATTCATGGAAAGTTAAAGTTTCACTGAATGAAATGCTAGCAGAATTTAAAGTGGATACCGGTGCAGATGTAACAGTAATTCCACCTAGCCTGTATCACAGTTTGCAACCAGCTCCATCACTTAGCAGGACCACCAGGCTACTGATGGGTCCATGTAAAAAAAAAAAATTGAACTGCCTAGGGACGTTCATAGCAGACTTGCGAGTGCATGATAAGATTGCTAAGGAGCAAGTGTATGTCATAGAAAATTTTGAGCGACCTTTGCTAGGAAGACAGCCAGCTGAACTTCTAACGCTGATAACCAGACTTGACAGCCTAAGCAGTGATGACTACAAGAGTAAAGTAGCAGACAAGTACCCTAAGTTGCTTGAAGGACTAGGTGTCCGTGATGAAGGACAGTTACTGCATCACACTCAAAGAAGATGCCACACCTTTCCAAGTGTCAGTCCCAAGGAAGGTACCCTTCCCCTTGTATCATAAAACAAAAGAAGAGTTAGACAGGATACTGAAGGTAGGTGTCATATCCATAGTGGGGCAACCCACTGATTGGTGCGCCCCCATGGTGGTGACCCCGAAAAGTGATGGCGAGGTCAGAGTCTGCGTCGCCCTAAGCAAGCTAAATGAGTACGTCAAGAGGCAAAACCACCCACTTCCTGCAGTAGATACAACACTCGGAAGATTGGCAGGCTCTAGAGTGTTCTCTAAACTTGACGCGAACTCAGGATTCTGGCAGATAAAGCTAGCGTGGGAATCAAGACCGCTGACAACGTTTATCACCCCGTGGGGCCGTTTTTGTTTCAATGTGTTGCCCTTCGGAATCACTTCTGGTTCTGAGAAATTCCAGAAGAATATGAATCTTATCCTCCAGGGATTGGATGGCGTGGAGTGCAACATAGACGACGTTTTAGTCCATGGCAAAGACCAGACTGAACACGATCAGAGGTTAGAAGCTGTACTTAAGCGTCCGGTCGAAGCTGGCGTGACATTTAACTTGAAGAAATTCCAGTTCAGCACAGATAGAGTCAAGTTCCTGGGACACGTTATAAGCTTCAGTGGAATTGAGGCAGAGCCTGAAAAGCTACAAGCAATTGCAGACCCACCGCCACCTCAAAACGTGCAAGAAGTGAGAACATTTCTTGGTATGGTGAACCAACTAAGCAAGTTTTCCGAGCACCTCGCTGACAAGACAAAGACCATCAGAGACCTTCTTCAAAAAGAAAACCAATGGACACGGGAAAGGGGGCAACAAAAAGCATTTGAGCAGATCAAATCTGACCTCACGCAAGCTCCAGTGCTGGCTCTGTACGATCCAAACAAGGAAACCAAAGTGACAGCCCGATGCTCCATCCTTTGGCCGAGGAGGGGTACTTCTCCAACTCCAACCTGACGACTCCTGGCGGTCAGTCTCATTCATGTCGCGAGCGATGTCTCCCACCGAAACCAGATCTGCACAGATCGAAAAAGAAGCCTTAGCGCTCACTTGGGCATGCGAACGATCCTGGGAGTACATAGTGGGAAAATCAATCTCTGTGGAAACAGACCATAAACCCCTGGTGCCACCCATGAGTACTCACACACTGGATCAACTTCCTCCGAGAATCCAAAGATTTAGAACGCAACTGATGAGATTCCACTCAGGGAGATCAAGCATGTCCCCGGAAAGAAGATGTACATAGCTGATGCGCTTTCAAGACTCCAAACGCGAAACCAAACAGTGAAGTCAACAATTAACGATCACGAAATGTACGCACATATTGGAAGCGTGATCGCATCCCTGCCTGCCTCGGACACACGATTACAGCAGATCATGGAAGTACAGGAAGAGGATCCTGTTTCCAGGCAGATCAAAGTTTGCTGCTGTGAGGGATGGCCTTAAACGATGCAATGAAACCCTATTGGTCAAGTAGGGGTGAACTTTCTGTGGTGCAGAACATTCTGCTCAAAGTATCCAGGATCGTAATCCCTTCCTCCATGCGTCTCGAGATACTTGACAAGATCCACGAAGGCCATCAAGGGATCGCTAAGTGCCGTGAGCGGGCCAAGAACTCTGCTTGGTGGCCAGGACTCAGCCGAAAAATCCAGGATCTGGTGCAACAATGCAGAGTTTGCGCTCTCCAGAGAGAAAACAAGCCTGAACCGCTTATCACGACACCCTTACCCGACCGTCCCTGGCAAGTCGTAGCCACAGACCTCTTTGAGCTGAAAGGTGTATCGTTATAGACTACTTCTCAAGGTACGTTGAAGTAGAAGCTATGCAGACAACCACAAAGTCAAGTGAAGTCATTAGGGCACTTAAGTCTATATTTGCAAGACATGGGATCCCAGAGCAAGTGCGATCTGACAATGGTCCTCAGTTTGACAGTGCAGAATTCTCCTACTTTGCTAAGGAATGGGGATTCAAGCATAGCACCCGTAGCCATAGATTTCCCCAAGCAAATGGAGAAGTTGAGCGGGGAGTTAGAACTGTGAAGAATCTTCTAACAAAGGAAAAAGATCCTGCTAAAGCATTACTCGCCTACCGATCATCACCACTAGCATGCAAGTTCTCCACTGCCCAGTTGCTGATGGGAAGGCAGATTAGGAACAGCCATTATTCCACACTCAGCTGAACCCGCCTTGGCCTGACCTGGATAAACCTGCGTACAAGAGAGAGCATGAGCAAATTGAAGCAAACGGTGTTCAACACCAGGCACAAGGCCAAGCCCTTGCCTTCAATTGGACGAGGTACTGAAGTTTTCGTCAAGGGCCTTCAGCGGTTAGGAAAAGTCATCGACGCTGCATCAACGCCTCGGTCGTATAAAGTTGAAACAGCGACCAGCACGATAAGAAGAAACCGTGTTCACCTTACTCCAATGCCAAATCAGCAGAAGCAACATGAGCGGCCGACACTAATGGTGAGCCAAGTTCCCACAGAAGACAAAGTAGCAACACCTGTTCGGAAGGACACTCCTGTTACTAAGGGAGACATTCAAATACCCCCTGTAACACCCATTCTTGCCACTACGCCCAAGAGAATTATAAGACCATCGTTGAAAGTGAGAGAGAATCTAGGTTTAGCTTGAGATTTCATTATGTTTAAGATTACGTAGATCATTTGTCAGACTTCTCATGCTCTGTTCGTTTCCCTAGATACTTTTAAGCCATTATTCTCAATTCCATGTTCTATGCTGACGACTCGCAACTTAATATTGCCATAAAACCCAACGAACAATCCTCGGTATTAGCTACTCTACGAAATTGTGTTAATGCCGCAAACATGTTGCTTTTTATAATGTTATTATTATTATTATCATTATTATTATTGTTAGAGGTTCTTTTAAGAAAAGCACACTTGCAGCTGAGGCCTCCAGTGTACAATGAACGTCGTTCGTACTTTGGGGCGTGGGGAAGGTTTGTTACAAAAGTACAATTTGGCAGCGATATCAACTGAACAAGGCAGGTTTACTGTGCTGCAGTGCGCAGATTCCATGTGACTGCCAATTCCAACCTCTTGTTAAGGAAGGCTTATTGACGGAAAACTGAATGAAGGGAAGTGTTTCTTAGTAAGTCCACCTTGAGATATGTGCTTTTTAACGCTTTTTTATGTTTTAGCGACGAGGTTTTTGCAAGATTGAGTAGACAACCCGGATTCGTCATTTCAAATCAGAGTTAGTCTAGTTAATTTTCGACTTACATCGTTAGCTGTAGCTGTAAATTGCTCCTCCAAGTCTTAGTTTTCTTCTAAAATATGAAAAGCCACCTTAAAGTCTTTACCAAAAGGAAATAACTCATCTCTTCCAGCCGCTATCTTGGTTTGTTGATCACCGTCAGAGTCACGTACTTGCACATTGAACATCAGAAAGCGCTCTATTGTTTGACCCTCTGAAGTTCGCCGACTATCCTTACCAGTCCTCTCTACTAACTCTGTTCAAATGCACTTAAACTTTGCTTTGGGAAAAACGCTACGGAAAAAAGGAACGGTGTTATATCTTTTCGCCTATGAAAACATTCATGACTAAACAACTCAAGCAATCAATAGTTCGCAAGTCAAGGATTTATCCTCCTGCAGTGATCTTCTTCAGGATTTTGTTTATATCGGAAATTTAATGATATGTGATGGGCATCCTGGGAAACCTCTTACCCAGGACTTGGCACCTTCATTTTCCCGCCCCAGCTCAGGAATCAAGGCAGAGGTCCTGGGAACGAAAAAAAATTAGGAGCCACTGTATTTAATTAACCGAGCAAATGTGTCTTCCACCAGCCAATTATGCTACATGTCAAAATACCGAGAATTACTCATCAAATGTGAGAGACGAATGTTTCTTTGATTGCCAATGATTTTTATTTGCCATTAATAAACAATGAGCGTGCATTGATTCGAGCTTAACATTCACCCCTACGAATGATTCTCTCCCTTGTACATACATCTCTTTGCCATTCTTTACTATTCACGCTCAGCGTACAGTTGTAAAGTCCTCTTTCAATTTCTCTGATACAATCTTATTGCCCTCGCTCTCTTTCCTTCTGGCCTCCTTATGGTCTGTTAAAGCCGGTTTTATGGTTGGGTAGGTCGAGAAATGGTATAAACTCTTTCCTTTTTGCAAGCATAGTTTGCGAAGACAGAAACAGAACTGTAAAATACAGACTAAACTGAATGAACAAATAAATAGCTGTGTAGCTTAAGTAACCTTAAATACCAATAAAACGGAGCACTGATGGAGAGTGCGGGGAGTAAAATGAGCGCACCGTCGGCCTCGGGTTTGTCAGTTGAATTACTGTTACGAGTTATCGACGTTAAATATGGTCGCCTCGCACTTCACTTTATGTTATTTTAAATAAATAATAAAAGGAAAACCAATCTGGGTAGGAGTTTACGCAACACTTATGCTTTAAATTGATCGTCTGTGTCAAAGTTGTTCAATACAATCAACTTTTATCCGTACGCTGTCAGAAGAATCTACAACATTTGATAATTTCCTTTCATCTATACTAAAGCGCTTGCTATGCAAACGCGAAGAGAAATAGAGGCTCTGAAAAGAGCAATCGTTTTAAAGCATAACTTATCCAATATTATTATGGTAGTGGGAGAATTTTGAAATGAAGCATAGACCGCACAAATAAGACTATACAAAATAATTAACGTTGGTATGGATGAAAATAAAAATAAATTTTCTTCCGTTATTGGCGAGATGATAAGAGTTCTACAAGGTGGCATGATGTTTTCAAAGGTTGCAGCATTTTTGTAGTACTACCCTCACTGCTAAAGATGGTCCAATGTCCAATATACTTTCAATAAAATGACACGGTCTTTGCAAGCTACCACTATTTTCCATGCAGGTCTCTCTTCTGATGTCAAGCTTACTAGCAGCATTTGTTTGTAACGGTAATTAGTTTAAATAGACAGGTGATTATACAAAATCGCGCGCTCTCATTGGCTCGCTATCCCGGATTATCAGCCGATAATCACCTCGACGGAAAAAATGACTGCCAGTAGTTGTTTTGCCACTGTAAGTGAAGATGATTTCGCGTTGAAATGTTTTTTTTTTTCTCTTTTTTGAAATAGTCACCTGTGTATTTATACTAAAACAATTATTCGCCTCAGGCTCAGTGATTATCGGTGAATATTCACCTCGACTCCGTCTCGCTGAATATTCACCGGTAATCACTTCGCTTTCGGCGAATAATTGATAAATAACAGGAATCTCAATGTTCAGGTTGTTTTTAAACAAAAATCGTAATCTTTGAGCTTGATTAACAAGATCCTTTTTTAGCTGTAGCTTACCTTACAGTCCATAGCTCTTTTCCCGCTTTGGAAAGGACTAATAAAGGCCTCACTCTGAATGGGAGTCAGTGTTAGCATCAATATTGCTGTTAGGAACACGAATATTCTAACGTTTCTTCTGGCCATGATCCCTTCTTTCAATACTAATCGTTGTAATAGCACTCCAGGCTTATAGAATGACGACGAATCCTTATTTACATACATAAAGTTTCAAGTGTTTGAATGGCTTTCAAAAGGGCCTCCGTCATTTTCCTCTACTCTTGAGGGTTTTATAGCATAGCAACTGCATTAAATTTTGTGTGCAACAAAATCACACGGTGTCTTTTAATTGCAGTACCAGAAAGATTTAATTGTTGTTGTGTTAGCGCCGAGGAAGCTCTCAAATGATGCACAATTCACGTAATGATTCCATTCGTTTGCGGAAATTTGATACTAGAGAGTTCTCCTTCGATACGGCCAGCTTAATCAGCACTTTTATGACTTTTGCACAAGGGCCGGATCTTGCTATATATTGCTTGCATACATTGATTGCCCTTACAGGACTCACCATGTACTTGACTGTACAGGCTCACACTCATTTTTTTTTTAAATCTCCATTTGAAAACGCGTTCATTTTGTCTGCCAAAAAAGGTTCTTCATTCAGTTTTACTGCCTTCAAGAAACTAAGGCTATACTCCGAGTCCCTCTCATTTTAGAATCTCGATTTACCTTTGGAGAGTTCAATCTAGATTGATCGTAACATTTCCTAGTCACGAGCATCTCTCGGTGAAATCTCATTACACTCATCTTGAAGATTTCAAAAAATTCGGGCGAAATAAAACACAAGGCTAAGTTTACCTGCAGATCTGAAGAGTTTGCCATTTCGACATCATAACCGCGATTAAAATTCTCAACTTCTTAACCTGTTTTTCGCTTACAAGTCATCGAGTATCGTACAAACAAAGAGATTACTGTTTCAGGTCATCATCATTATCATCCATCACACTTTGACAAAGCGCTGTAGTCGACTCTGTTGAATCAAACAAACGCACTGGCTACTGAATGTAACGGCTGCCAATATTTGGATATGTTGGCGACACTGAGGCATTGAATTGTAGTTTATTAGTGTCTACACTGACCTAACAAACGTATTAATGATCGAATTAAACGTTATTGATTTTGCGTATGTTACTAGGGTTGATAGCTGAAACCAGTGCTGACTGAGCGTATTAATAGTATTGAACATCATTTCGTTGCATGGGGAAGACATACTTGGAGCTAACTTCTAATTCCTTGAACTAAAACTAAATCTGATAACTACTTCCACAGATTTTTTCGTTAGCTGGTCATGAGAATTTGGCGCTCTATAAGGATCATACACTTCAGCTGATTATAATGTTCATTCTCAATACTTGTGTGCCTGACAGCGTAATGAAATTGAGTGGAGAATTGACATATACTGATCAATCCCGTGAGTCAAATGGTTGAGGTGGCTCTCAAACGTCCAAAAAATCCAGCATTTGATACGTCCAACAAAGTTTCAAGTAGAATGTTTGATCGAAAACTCAAAACTTTGCTCAATATTTGGCTAATGATTTGTGCTGGCTAAGTGTGGGATGATAAACGGTGAAACATGTACATATTGACATAAATGACAGCAATGTTGGAAGGAGACGTATGAATAGATACAAACATGCTATAAAACCAGTAAAATAGCAATTAACAACATTCGTTAGGGTTAAAAGTTCACACAAAAATTATGTAGTATAAATACGTGAAATCAAATTTAAAGAAATTACTTGATTTCTTAGTGATAAAGGCAGAGCCTTTGTTAAAAGAAGCAATCCGCTAGTTATTCTCGGATGGCAAAAATGTATAGTAATGCACTTGAGGAAAATATAAAGTTTCAATTTGCAGACTATATTAATTCTGTTCATGAAAAATTAAGAGTGGAAATATACATTTCGGTCATGACAAATACCCAAACTGCTTTTGTAAAAAAATGTAGTGGCATATTTTGGTGTTATTAACTAACTGTTAGTCAAGTAAAGTGTTTTGATCTGTAAATCTGTAAAGTGTATTTTAGTGCTTGTAAAATTTAAAAAAAAAACCTCTCTGAACTAGGCCGCTTGAGACATCAAATTTTTTGTTGAGAAAGAAAGCAAGTTGATTATTCAAAGCCAAGTGTAATTGTTATATGTTTAAAACGAAGTTTGTGAAGGGTTTTACAGTAAACTGCACATAACAATGCAAACAAGGTCTTATTTGAAAATTATAACAAAGCTGTGAATTTTCAAGCACATATTTCCGTAGATAGAAAACTTCATTTTCCTTCCATCTATATATGACTCATTTTTGGCACCTTTTTTTGTCTACTAATGGTTTCTTTACTTTTTGCAGCATTCACATAACCATATCATTTTAAAATTATGTACCATTGCTTAATTTTATTTACTATAATTTTTTCATTTCTTAAAAGGATGATTTCTCAATTTTGAATTGGTTTTTCTTTGCTGGTTGTAGGTTCTTTTCTAAATGTGATTTGAGTAGCACTAAAGTGCTTTTTTTTTTATCTACATCTGGCGTTATTCTCATTCTATAATATGTTAAGTTGGAGAAGAAACAACCTGATATTCAAAACTTTTACTCGACTGACAGTTTTGAACCGGAAAGGAAAGGAGAGGAAAGGAAAGGAACTTTATATAGGTGTCTAGTGTTGTGTTAGCTTACATGAAGTATTGTTAAAGTTAGTTAAATGGCGTCTTGAAGTAAACACGTGTTGTTCATTGAAGACCACCGTAAGCCCAAATAACTCGACATCTACAAGTCGTTCTAGCATTGAAGCACCAATTGGGGACACTATAAACTGAAATTAACAATTGACGCAAATCAAATCAAATATTGGTTTGATCTGTCTGACTTGCTATCCAGCTGACAGCTGTATGTTTACTTTTTCACTTTGTTATTTATTTATTTTTCTCTTTATTAAAACCCTTTTCCGTACCTTAAGTTATGTAATCGTGGTGACTTACATTTACGAAAATCGTTCAATTATAAGCGATTTTAAAAGCAGGAACAAATAAAAACTAGCTATTAGAAACTACGTTCTAGTGTCATCATACAACATTCTCAATCTGTTAGTCCTGTAATAAGAAAGGCGTTCGATTCGGCTTGTGATTGGTTGCTTTTTGTCCCTCTCTGTGTTGTGATTGGCCAATCTTCGAGCAAGAACTCTATTTGAGAATCACGAGATGCCACACGCGAAAGGCAAGCGAAATCGTGTGGCACACGCTCTGTAATTTTGCTATATATAGAGCTCACAGGGAAGCAAGTGAATAACAAAGATCTCTATGGATTAGTCGCAGTATTCTGATTTTCCATAGTTATATGATTTGTCCTGCTTCCACGACATTTCGTTGTTTGTTCACAAAACGAAAAAAGAAATCAAATCATTTGGGCCCATGGAAAGAGACGTCCTACTTCATAACATTGCCCCGGTTGTTTAAAATCCGTTTAACGCTAACCTTACATTGAAACTAAGGAGTTTATTTCTCTACTCCCAAAAGTGTTCAGCACTGATATTCGGCAACATTTTACATTGGAGGAAGGCAACCTCGAAACACAAAAATGAGCAAAAGAAACTTAAGTTTACGATAATCCTGGATTAAGTTAATCGAGGTTGCCTATTTACCGAGTTAGGATTTCGAGTTGGATTTCGAGTTGGATTTCGAGTTGGATTTTTGAGTTGGATTTTCGAGTTGGATTTTCGAGTTAGGATTTCAAGTTGGATTTTCGAGCTGGATTTTCGAGTTGGATTTTCCAGTTGGATTTTCGAGTTAGGATTTTGAGTTGGATTTTCGAGTTAGGATTTCGAGTTGGATTTTCGAGTTAGGATTTCGAGTCGGTTTTTCGACATGCTTACTAGTAATCGGCTAGTTTGTCCGTAAACCGTCTGGTAGATTTCCAGTCCCAATGCAGTCAACAAAAGAATTCGTGTAGAGGCGAAGTTAGTGTTTTGCCTTTTTATTCTGCGACGTCACTATATAAAGCATACATGAAGTAAGAGGCAAGACATTGAGTCTTCCATGAACTCATTTCCCTTCGCCACTAATGAACATGCCCCTCATTTCAAAAATAGCAAGATTGCGAGAGCTTTAATACCAAAAGATAAACAAAACGAAAAAAAATTGCGATAACCGGGCGTAAATCGAAGGTAAGATCTAGAATATGATTTGTCATATCTATTCTGGTGGTAGAAATTTAGAAATCTGCTTTAAGAATTAGACACAACAAAAAGCAAATATATAAATCCTATAAACCCACCATAGTTTGAAGACCGACAAATGGCACCAATGCTGCTTTACAGTGCTTTCCTAGTTCCCCAACCCCCAGGAAGAAATTTCTTCTTGCCCCTGGCTTTCGATTATAGCACGCTTGTACGCGTCATTCAAGTAAATAAAGTCTTTATAAGTCTCCTCACCATGGGGACTCAAGGCCTGCCCACCCCTCCTGCTCACGTTTCCAAAACCACCAGGTATAAAAATAGATGAAAGAATTTTAAACTAAACAAGAGTTATGATTTATTTGATTTTGTATTCCATATTAGAGCGGTTTTCAATTGAGTGTCGAAAGTAATTAGCCAATTACTTTGGTTTTGCATCACTTCACTCAGTGATTGGTTCAAAGTTCTTGCGCCACTTTTTCAACCAATCGTGGCTCGCGCGTGCACATTTTCCCGCGCTTTGTGTTGGCTACGTGTAATTACTTTGGGATTTGATTGGTTTACTGGATTGTCTCCGTCCTTTTGATTGGCCAAAGTAATTACTTTGGTTTTGGTTTTACGACACTCAATTGAAACTCGCTCTAATAACTTTGTAAACAGAAAACCCTGATATAGCTCTGGTCAGGGGAACACACTGGTAATAACAATGCAAGTATGAATGCATTAAAACCAAACCAAACACTTCATTTCCCAATCCCCCATTTTTTACCCAAAAAAACCTGGTTCAACCCTGGTCTGGGGAACATACAATCCTCTACAAAGGTATTAGCACACTTAAGATAAAAAGTGGTTGTCTTGACTACCCCCTTCCCACCCGAAAACATTGCTAATTTCTATTCTTGCAACAATGCCATGAGCTCTTAAAAAAGGGGGCTCGGGAATTAAACTTCACAGGTCTACAGGATTTGTTTGTTAAGTGTGCTAAGGACGTTGTCTAGGATTGTAGGTAATAACAATATTGAGTGAAGCTATGATCTTCGCAGTTATGAACGCAATTTTTATAATTGCGTAGAGAAAGCCTAAAAAAAATCAGGACTTCAACGGGGTTTGAACCTGTGACCTCCCGATTCCGGTGCGATGCTCTAACCAACTGAGCTGAGCGGGTTCTAATGGTCCCGTGAGGAATGAATCACTTGATTTCATATCCGCAGTTCATATATGATTCATTTCATATACCATTTCATCAATAACATATTACCATGTGGGTATAGAGAGATCAGCATCAAGGAAGCAGTCCTCGTCCTCTAAAGAGTGTTGGCTCCCCAGTTGCATTTGTACAGCTATCTCTAGTTTTTCTCTGCTCGTTCTAAATACAATTGTGCTTCCATCCAATCTTCCAACTTTAACTTTCCAAAGAAGGTAAGGGTCATATTTGTCTGTGGCTTCCATAATCTTGGCCAAAGTATCAAAGGAGTGGCCCACTGGATTGATCTCTTTGACGACTTTCTGCTTGATGTTCTGAATTTTAAGGTTGATGACTCGAAAAAATCCAACTCGAAATCCAACTCGAAATCCTAACTTGGTAATTAGTCTGTCTCAAGTTAATCGGCTTTCGAACAATAAATGATGAATGAAAATCTACTTTCGTTGGAGAACATTGCAGTTCATTTAGCCGACACAGGATGTCACTTTGATGCAGTGACTCGTTAGCGTTGATCTGACAACACAAGAAGACGTACTCGTGAACAAAAAGAACGAAAAAGTACCGGACGCTGCCATGCAAGCCGAATAGAAAGTACTACTTGCTATTACGAGCCACAAAAGGTGAGAAATAGATAGGACATATACTATATCTTTATTATCTATTTATTCAAACGCTTTTCAGTGTTGGCTAAGATCTCTGCCACAATTATTCTAGTCTTTCGACAAAACACGGTCCTCGTTTAAAAATACTGACATCATGTCTCCAGATGTTACTATGGCTATGGCTTTATTATACACCTTATTCCAAAATGGCCGCCATTTTAGTATTGTCTAGTTTCCATGCAAACTGGCTCCTATGGCCTCGCTTTCAAACAGAAAATTCAAAAGAATATTTAAACTTGAACGAGGCCATAAGGGCCAATTTACATGGAAACAAAAGACTACTACAATGACGGCCATTTTGGAATAAGGTGTATAGCGTTACTGTAGTATTTGACTGAGCAGAGATGGTGCAATGGCTAGAGCATTCGGCTCCCACCGTTGTGGTCCGGGTTCGCTCTCCGGTTTCTGCGTCATATGTGGGGGTTATTTATATTGCTTCTTTAATATGATTTCATTGATGTATGTGCAGTGTCTCCATGTAGCAACCCAGCGCTAAGTACATTTGAGATTTAGCTTAATAAAGTTTATCATTACTTTGAAACAGGTCACAACGCGACAAAACACAATTTTTCAGTGCTCTGGAACTCACTCTCTTTTTTTTTTAGATTTCGTGCCTAATTTTGATTTTTAATCATTATTATTGTGAACTGGCCAAGCCGAATATAAAGAGCGCAATCATTTTTTTTTTAAAATTGGTGTCATTCAAGGTGGGATCTCTTAACCCTTTAAGGCCTGAGAGGAGGGGGGTGGGGGGGAGGGGCATTGACGAATAAAATCGTCTGGCGTTAGACAGAGTAAAATCTTAAGTGGCCACTGGGAGTTAAAGGGTTAATGGGGACATAAATTAAACCCTTTAAGGCGCTTTTACACTGTGCAATTTTTTTTGTGCAACTTGTCTCGCAACGCGGCCATGACGAGATAATTCACAAACTATCCACCATCAGCCACCGACCCTGAGGTAAATAGTTGTTTTAATATTTACTAAAACAGTGGGATGAAATAGTACAAAAAGATAATTTTAACTCATTTATTCCCACAACAATTACAAGATTTTCGAGCGCAAATCTTACGCGAATTGCTCGGAGGTGAATAGTTAACCATTCACCGAAGTGAAGGTGGCTAGCGGTGGATATTACCGTGCCGCGAAGCGGCGAGGTAAATACCCAACGCTAGCTGACTGATGTTATGAATGACTGAATATCAGAGACTAAATGATTAAATAAATGACCAAATGAATGGTTTATTTACTGAGTGTCTGTTGTTTTATTGACTGACTGACTGACTGACTAAATGATTGATTGATTGATTGATTGATTGATTGATTGATTGATTGATTGGAGAACTGAATGGCTGAAAAAAATTGACTGACTGACTAATTAAATGACCTACTGACTGACCCGCTAAAAAATTGAGGGACTTCTTAAGAGGGACTGAATGTTTGATTAATTGTTTGACTGACAGACTGATTGATTGATCTATTGATTGATTGATTGATGGATGGATGGATGGATGGATGGGTGGATGGATGGATGGATGGATGGATGGATGGATGGAATGGAATGGATGGATGGATGGATGGGATGGATCGATAAATGGATGGATGGGTGGATTGATTGATTGAAAAACTGTATGAGGGACTGCCTGACTGACTAAATAAGTGTCTGTATAATTGACTGAGTGACTAAATTAAAGAAAGTATGACTGCATGCTTTATTCATTGGCTGAATATCTAAAAAACGAAGGACTGCTTGAGGGGCTTTCTTTCTGACAAATGAAGCGAATGACTGAATAACAGTGACTGAATGAATGAATAAATGACCAAATGAATGACTGATTTATTGACTGTCTGAATCTTATTTTATTGACTGACTGATTGAATGAATGAGTGAATGAATGGATGAGTGAATGAATGATTGATTGATTGATTAGCTAATTGGATGACTGAACGATTTATTTACAGAAACTAAAAAACCGCTTGAGAGACATCCTTACTGACTCATTAATTGAGGGACTGAATGACTGACTGATTAATTAAGAAAATAACACAAACGGCGGTGAGAAACACATTGTATTCCCACGCATTTTTATAAAACTTGACGTTTGTATGCTAGTCAACACACATTTTCAAAAGTGACCGTTACAATTTTTAAAAACTATATATATATCGTAAAAAACAATAGGGGTCTGGAACCTAGACTGAGAAAAATGATCTGCAGCAGTACGTGTCTGGACATAATGAAAAGTAATAGCTAAAACAGCAATAACTTCTCACTACTACTAAATTGACATTAAGGGAAGGCTTTTTAGCTCTTGAATGAACAAAGTCTCTTTAACTTTGCAGTGACCGCTATTTTACAGGCCGCTATTAAAGATCTGAGAAAGTTCCTGTTGCAAAATGGTTACCCTCAAGGCGTTATCACGTTCAACATTAACGATGTATTGAACAAAAATAAAAAACAAATCAAATAACCCTGTTCAAGCTACAGTCCCCAAAAAAGATATCTTAATCGTGTTACCCTACTTAGGTCTTCACAGTAACCAAGTCACGAAACGTCTGAAATCCTGCGTATACAATTTCTACTCTTTCGTCAATCTCAAGATCATATTCCAAAACACACGCCGCATCAACTCCTCTTTTCCATACAAAGATCGCTTGAACCGATCTCAGAGGTCCAAGGTCGTCTATAAGCTGTCTGCTGGAACTGCGATGAATTCTACATTGGCAAAACAAAACGAAGACTCCACGACAGAGAAAAACAGAACATTTCAAGGCCCTAGCTAAAAGTGACCATTCATCAGCCATTGCTGATCATGTGAAAACCACTGGCCACGACATTAAATGGGATCACTTTGACATTTTAGCGTCCGGAAAAACTGACTTTCACTGCAAAATTAAAGAGACTTTGTTCATTCAAGAGCTAAAGCCTTCCCTTAATGTCAATATTAGTAGTGAGAAGTTATTGCTGTTTTAGCTATTACTTTTCATTATGTCTAGACACGTACTGCTGCAGATCATTTTTCTCAGTCTAGGTTCCAGACCCCTATTGTTTACGATATATATATATAGTTTTTAAAAATTGTAACGGTCACTTTTGAAAATGTGTGTTGACTAGCATACGAAACGTCAAGTTTTATAAAAATGCGTTGGAATACAATGTTTATCACCGCTGTTTGTGTTATTTTCTTAATAAGGCTGGCGAAGGGATTACTTCTCAAAATGGCAGCCTTGAATTTCTTTGCAGTGGTCAATTCGCTTATCAACCCAGTCGATAAACTCATGTCTGTGTTAAAGTTAACTTCCCCACCATTGCCTCCCCAAAGTTTTTTTAGAAACTAAACCCCTTTATTCCATTTTATTAATTAAGTAAAGTACGATCGTCCGGGTGAGTGTAGTCCTGAGAAGGACTGTTTGAGATGACATTGACTGACGTTTCGACAACCTGAGCGGAAGTCATCTTCAGAGTCAAGTGATTTGTGTAACGTCAGTAGATACTATAAGAACTCCGGTCGTAGATCTCATATTGTACATTGGGGGTAGGCCTTGAAAAATTATGTCATACTCTGTTTGATTTTCAATGTAACGGCCTTGAAAATGCAATCTAAAGCAACACAATTTTTCAAAATTTCCCCTAGAATCGTTGGCTTTGTCAATTAGGGGCCTAAGCAATCACTTGCACCACTTCCGCACAAAAACCTGTCTACAGGTCGGATGCCAACGCAAGAGTGCTTAAAGTAAGCTGACAACTTATTAACATAATCTGAACTTGCAAGGGGCATGAGGGGGATTTGGAGAATTCGAGACGCAGTCTCGGGTTTGCATAACTGTCGAGAACTCTCCCCCACTCCCCGAGAGTTTAGACAAGCCTATGTAAACACAGAAGAAAGTCCTCTATTGCTTTTATAAAAGATTTCTCAAAAATATTTCGACATATGAAGGAAAATGCTGGTTTTTTTACTTCTTGATTGAAACAGATTTTCTTGATACACGCTCATATTTCTTACCAGCCAATCAAAATGCGCGTCTGACAACACATAACCAATCAAATTCGTGTGATGTCACAGCTGTGCTTATATACTCTCATCTAAACACAGCTATTGACCAATGAAAGTGCGCGTTATTATCCTTACTTTTTTATAAATAATAATAATAAAAATAATAATAATAATTATCATTCGATGTATTTTTTCCTTCTTTTCATTGGCCGAGAGCCCACCACGTGACCTGCAAATAACTGTCTACAAATAAGTGTTTTGCTGCAAATAATATTCTGCTCATGCGTAATTGAACCCACGCTCTCGTGTGAAAATGGGCAGTTCGCCTTCCTGAGCTTTCAGAAAAAGATTTAATTGTTGGGAATTGTGAGAAATAAAGTTAAATCAGTCATCAAATGATAAAACAATTATTGAACTCGGTTATCGCAAAATATCGTGATTTGTCAGTGTCTCGCACATCCATTATTTGCCTCAGCCTTCGCTTCGGCAAATAATAGATCTGCTCGCCACTGACAAATCACGATATTTTTGCTCAACCTCGTCCAATAATTGTTATATTATTATTATTATTATTATTATTATTATGTATTATTATTATTATTATTTATTATTATTATTATTGTTTGGGGTGGGGAGAGGGAGGAGGAGGAGTAGGACGAGGAGTAGGAGGAGGGGGGTGACATAAAGGAACTTGTTAGAATATTGTTGAATTGTAAATGATATGCTAATTTGTTGCATCGCCCACGTTGAGCAAAGTTTAGCGAAGGAAATTCAAAATGTCTCTCTCTAAAGCTATTTTTCATCTTGTGTGTCTGTCCGACGTTCTTCCTGCTGTTAACAACCCTTGGGGAAAGAAAAGAAAGATGGCAAACGCACTGTTATCCAACTTTGAAGAAGATTTAGTAGTTTGCAGATATCCGGTGGACAAGTGAATGTTGAACACTTCACATTGGATACTTCATTTAACAACTACAGATAACTTTAATATGAAAAAAAAACCCTTGAATTTTGCTTCAAGATGAATGTGACACAACTGAAGGATTTTTTCCGTGTGCGATAATGGTGTCAAGGTGAGATTCGCTCAAAGCTCCAGTAGAGGCCGTGGCAACAATTTTAGTACTTTTAATAAATGTCCGCTTTTTATAAATCATCATAAAAAGTGGACTTGATCCATAGTTTACTCCCAAAAATACACACTGTCGAACGTGAAAGCTTCATTTACAGATTAAAAGTTTATAATCATCTTTTTTTACCATAATAAACACCACAGGAAAATTTCTATTTGAGTTATCACACTTTGGCTGATTGCTCTAATAAATCGAAAGTTTGATTCACCTTGTATACAGAGCAATTCAAACTTTCATATAAACAAGTTTCCAAAGTTTCCAAAATAAAAGCTATAATAGCGTTTTGTATTTTTATTAATTGATTTATTAAACGATCGCTCCAAGATTGGAAGATGACATCATCTATGTCTCTCTTAACAACAGGGGTGGATCTCAATCAAGAAAACTGAGTGATGTCGGACATGGCACAGGAAATTGTGATGGAGTACAGCTCGACACTAGAATGTTTGAAGAAGGTAAGAACCGCGCACCGGTGGCTCAGTTGGTTGACCACCGGGCTGTCACGCGGGAGGTCGTGAGTTCAACTCCGGCCGGACCAACACTCAGGGTCTTTAAATAACTGAGGAGAAAGTGCTGCCTTTGTAATTACATCTGCAAATGGCTAGTCTCTCTAGTCTTCTCGGATAAGGACGATAAGCCGGAGGTCCCGTCTCACAATCCTTCAATGTTCATAATCCTGTGGGACGTAAAAGAACCCGCACACTTGTCGCAAAGAGTAGGGCTTGTAGTTCCCGGTGTTGTGGTCTGTCTTCTGTGGTATGTACAGAGGGCCATGTGTTAGAAAACTCATTACTGGGTTAATCATGTATTACCCTCTCAAAATAAGGAATATTGCATTGTATTGTATTGTATTGTATTGTATTGAAGATTCATAATATCAGATTTTGTCATTTTCATAACATATTAAGGAGACTGGACGAGAATTTTCCCAATTAATGGAACGAGGCAGTACGATTTCAGGAAACAGTTCCGTATTTGCCCCCGTCTAACCACCGAGATGTAAGTAGATTTAGGGAAATGGGTTGACAAACTTGTTACCGTTAGAAGCAGCAGCCAGATTCAAGGGTGGGAATTTTTCAGATTTATGCATCCATCAATGTTAAACCCCAGAGGGTGGGGATTTTGACATTTTCATTTAAAATAATTCAAATTCCCCACCCCTGGGAAAAATAATTGGTCAAAATGTCCACCCGGCGGCAAGTGAAGGTGGTAAGATGTCCTTTGTACGATCAAAATCGCTAGCCTGTGGACGTCACATACGATCAAAATCCCTACCAGAGGGACAGACCTCACGATGAAACTCCCGTGGTTAGCCCGACGCATTATTTTTATGACTTTGGAACAGACTCTTTACCTTCTGCTGAAAACCCGGCCATCATATTCTACCTTAGAAAGACCACAACAAACTCCGTTTTTCGGGAGGATAAATTTCATGCGGTGACTCGTCAAAAAAAATAGTGTTTTCTTCTTCAATTCACCAGCTGTCCTCCTCCTTTCAAGTTTACATAACAAGAGTTGAAAAACTATATCAACGAAATAGATGTTGATTTGTTAAGTTTTTAAATCATTTACTTTTCGTTGCGTTTAATGACATGTTATTTTGTTTTGTGCAGGTTACAACCCTGGAAAGAGATATTCAGAGGTACAAATCAAACAAGACGAGAGAGCTCAAGATAATCGCAGGGACAAGAACAAGTAAGTGCAGTTCGTATAGAAAGTATTAAATAAAGGAAAACTGAAACCAAAAAGAAATGAAGCAAGACAAGAAGAAGATGACTATTACAGAAGCAAGTAAAGGTAATTTATGATAAGAGGTGAAACTGTAGTGTACCGTGTCAAACCTTTGGAGAGGCTATAAGCGCTTTGAAACAAATTACAAGTAGCAATGGCAATAACGCAGGCAAAAGCTTTCGCAATGCGAAGTATAATTACACACTCGTTACAAACTGAGGAAAACCGTAATTTTTACCCAATGTCCCAATCGCGGACGGGTATTCACATGTATTTGGTTGGGGATAGTGTAAAACTTTGACAATCAACTACAGACATATTGTTAGATCATTTAACTTCAGCCCTATGATCAAACTGTGATAATAGGAAACAACTGGCAGCCAATGAAGGTTTTTTTAAGGGGTGGTAATAGGCTGGTAGTGTCAATTTCTTTGGCAATCGATAGCAGACACGATTTGCAAACACTGGGAGGGTGAGTTCAGACTGACTGCAGTAGAATGAAATTATGACTAGTAACAACAGGAGGATCATTACATTTTCATTGCTTTCAAGGGGGTAGAAACAGGAGGGTAACGTTAGATTATGATCATCGACTACAAACGCACCTTGCAACTGTTAACAAGTATTAGCATGGCTAAGCTGACAAATTATGATTGGCAATCACTGGTAACAAATAACATTTTAGTCGAATAAAGGGGTCTAAAAGCTTTAGGACCTTATATTTCAAATCATCATTGACCGTGAAATTTTAGTGTTACCAAGGCTATCGTAAGTGGTATCGTAAGTGGTGTGGGGTAAGACTATAAGCAGCCAAATTTAATTAAAGGGCATGAAATTTAAGAGGTATCAACGGTTGGAAACATTAGGAAGTATTGCTGACCAGTATTGGCAATCATTGGGTGACTGAAAAATCTTTGTTAATAAATAGTTTATACTTGAATTCTGATTGGCCACAAAGAGAATGAAGGGAGGAAACAGAATAAAAACTTGAGGAGGCAGCTTCAATGAAAAGGCCTCAAACGTCGAGAATTACAGATTCAGCAAGTTAGTTTTTTGCCAATAGAGGCCAATTTACAAGAACGGTTACCTTAACAGACTAACTTGTTGTGCTCACCGTTTGGGTTAAGGAGATATTCAAGTCAACAGATAATGAAGGTCAGAAAATTATTACTATCAGGGTTTTTTTAGGACAAGCAAAAGAATCGAAGTAATGAGGCTGTTAGATTTAATGTTGTTTGAAAACGATACATCGTACTTTTCAGTAGTCATGCACGGGCTTTAGGGCGCGGTTTAGGTGCAGGCAAGGCCTCAGTACCTCGGGTTAATACGGCACACTATTGTATCACCATTCAATTATTATTTTTAGTATACGTTTTTAATGCGACCTCAGATTTAACGAACTCCTATTTGTGCGAGCCGGAAAAGTTTGCTAATGCTTTCAAACGCCGTTGATTCGACGGTGTTGACACATTTTCAGTCGGACCTATTGATGTTATGCCCTAAGCTCGTTGGTACCCCGGGATGAAAAGGGGCTTTCACGTACTTAACTGAGATTAAAGCAATGACAACACCACAGTGACGACTGAGACTGTGAGGATGAGGTAAATGTGTTAAGACCATGACGATCCCATCACGGAGATCATAATAGTGACAATGACAAATATGATAGATGTTGACGATGACGATGACGATGACAAATTACGATGTCTCTGACGATGGCGCTGACAATGGACCAAATCGGCTAGCTCAATTTTGTATCCAAGTCAAACCCTTTGGCAATAAAACGTTTTGTTCCAGGTATTTCGATATCTTTCAATGTGAATGTTACATTAGAATACAACTGCAATACACGAAGAATCATAGCACCGGGAGATTTGAATTGAGTATAACATTGAATTAGCCGATTTGGTCTTTAGGCTGTGGCGACAGCGATGACAATGACGATGACGACGACGATGACGATAACGATAACGATGACGATGACGATGACGATAACGATAACGATAACGATAATGATTATGATGATGATGATGCTAACTGTAATGATGACGTCAACGTTCACTATGTCATTGACTATAACGATGACGATGGCACTGACCATTGCTATGACAATGATAATGACAATGAAGATAAAAATGAAAATGACGTTGACCTCCACGAACAATAAAGGTGAAACGGACAATTACTGGCAATGACTATGACTATTCTGGAACAATAACATTGGACATGACGATGCAATGGTAATGACTATGCCTGCGAAGATGACGATGCAATGGCAGTGACCATGACTGTGAATTTGCTGTGACAATGACATTGGAAGTGGCGATGCGAAGGCAATGACAATGACGTTTTCACGATAAACGATAAAATACAGTGATGATTAAGGTGGCTCAAACCAGTTTCCAACACTTTCAAGAGACCTTGAAATAAGAAGGATTGACACTACAACACTTTATCACCTAACAGCAATGTTATGGTGCGATGTGAAGCACCAATTATTGCTAAACAAGATGCATAAATTTTTGTGGCGTAACAAGCTACCATGGCAGTAGGAAAGCCTTGAAAAGATACCCTATATTTTGCTTTTAGTTGCTTATAACTAAAAAAGAACTCGGTGACCTCAAATTTTTATTACGCAAAGGTAACTACGAGGCCAAGATAAAACTCTCTGCAAAGTTTAAAAAAGTTCTGTGGAGCGGATTCAGAGCGACCCTAAATTTTCATTTATCAAGTAAAGCTATGATCCTCGCAGTTATGGACGCATATTTAGCGATTGCGTAGAGAAGCCTGAAAAATTCAGGGCTTCAACGGGGCTTGAACCTGTGACTTGGCAATACAGATGCGACGCTATAACCAACTGAGCTATGAAGCCACTGACGTTGGGAGCTGGTCATTTGTGAGTTCTAGTTTCTTGTGAGGAGGGAATCAATGAACGAAATGATATATGAAATGAATCATATACTGAACTGCGGATATGAAAGAAAGTAAAGCTGTAATCCTCGCAGTTATGGACGCAATTGCTAAAATTGCGTTTATAACTGCGAGGATCATAGCTTTACTTGATTTCATATCCCGCAGTTCAGTATATGATTCATTTCATATATCATTTCGTTCATTTTCAATTATTTGAGGTGGCTCTGAATAAGCACCATATAATTTTATGTTTTTTATAGTGCCGGTAACCAAAACAAATTCTCTAAGAGGCGGCCAGGTCGCTTTACCTGCAGCTCGTTTACAGGGGCCCATATGAATGAAATACACAAGATGGAGTGAATTGGCTATGAGAAGCCCATAGTCGCTTTAATTAACTTTTTGCAAGATAAAATCTTATATTCACACAAAATCCAATTAATTAATATTGGCCCCAGTAAAGGTGGGGGCTAGAAAACGCCAGAACTGAATAAGCAAATGCAAGAATGAAGAAGGGATAGGGGCCGTGGTGGGATGAAAAATACTCACGAGACTTGCAAAAAACTTCGATCCTTGACGAGTAGAAGAAGTGAATGAACATAAAACATGCCACGTCACGCGTCTGATAATCCCCTGAGAGGGGGGTAATAACATTTGATAATTGCCTAGCCCATCACGTCACTATACCATGTGGTTACGCAATATTGCGAACGAAATTCTTTTCACATAACAGTTTAAACAAAGCATTATGAGAAAACATAAAATTCCTATTTGCTAGCAAATACTTTCTTTTTAATCTTTGCACAAAGTTTTACTCTGGCATGCTTATTATATTTCACAAACAGAAAATGGAGACCACCGAGTTCGTTTTTGAGAAATGAACAACTAAACACAAAATATAGGGTGTTTTTGCAAGGCTTTCCTATTTCAATGGTAACTTTTTACGTTACAATAATGACTGCATCGTCTTCAGCAATAATTGCTGGTACCATAACATTGCTGTTAGGTGATAAAGTGTTTTAGTGTCAATCCTTCTAATAACAAGGTCTCTTGAAAGTGCTGAAACTGATTTGAGCAACCTTTAGTCGAAGATGACGACGCCTGGTAATGGCAATGGAAATGGAAATGACAACAGCGATAATGACGTTGACGATGACGATGACGATGACGATGACGATGACGATGACGATGACGATGACGATGACGATGACGATGACGATGACGATGACAATAACAATGACAATGACAATGACAATGACAACGGTCAACGGGCAACGGTTTAGGCAAAAAAAGCAATAACAAAGACTTTGACTTTGACTTTGACTTTGACAACGATGACGATGACGATGGCGATGGCATTGAAGATGACAATAAAGGACGTCGATGACAGTAACGTCGAAGATCACAATCGGATTAAGGCAAGGGAACTGACAGCGAAAATGATGACAGAGCCAGGGCCAGAGCCAGAGCCAGAGCCAGAGCCAGAGCCAAAGCCAATAACGTTGACCATCGCGACATTGACGACGACGACGACAACAACAATAATAATGTTGACAATCAGTTCATTGACGTTAACTATGGCAATAAAATTGATGATAGCAATGACGAAAAAGTACCGATGGGTACAGTGCCGAAAAGACCAAAAGTTTCGGAATGGCAAACATCTTTTTCCCTTCAGTAACAGAGCAAACACACGACAAACAAAAGTGGTCAGCATCGCTGTTAATTTACTGTGCAAACAGTCTTCACAGCTAACTAATGAATCATTTCGTCAATAACTCATACATAACTCATACATAACTCATACGATCCACTGACAGTACAGAGACGCTGGGTAGTTAGGTAGTAAGTCACTGGTTTTAAAAACTTGGATGGATCCAGAACATGTAGAGTTGAATCACATAAAACAGACATACCCTCACAAGATGATTCTTAAAAGGCTATTTCTCTGGGTTCTCCGATTAAATTTATCACAATCACTCAAACGTATAAAGGAAAAATTTGAGGGAAGCGGTGAGTTGTCATCGAGAAGGAATAGCTTCCAAACGTAAAGAAGAATAAAGATATTTTGTCTAAACGCCGTCTGCAAGACATACATAGTAAGAAAAAAATGTTTTTCACGTTTGAATTACAGACAGACAGACAGACATTGACACCACCCAGCCCCTCTCCCCTCTCCCCTCTACTTCGGGCATAATATCTTTTAAGTGCACAGGTTGCAAGAATTGGTGCTGCCACGCATTTGTAAAGGTTCTGTATTGTCTTAAACATGTTCGTTATATCTTGGTTGTACTGTCAATAAAAGGCCTGTCCGCATAGGAGGACATGGTTTCGCCACACAAAAACAAGCAAAAGCTAACGATAACAGCCAATGTTACGGTGCCATAATGATGCTATTGTCAAGGGAAGTAAGGGAAAAACTGCGAGTGTAATAGGTTATGCGATATGTAGCAGTCGAATGCATTATACTTGAGCAAGAGTTTAGCCGTATATTCCCCGTTAGATCTATGACTCCTGTTATCCAGATACGGACCAAATGAGTGGATAATAGGGATCAGTGTTCAAGCATCCTAGCATTCTCACTTTCTCAATTAACACTTAACAACTAGATTGGTTTTACTCTCGGTCTGCTCATTGACCACTTTAAACCACACAACCACGCAAGAAAGACAATTGACTTACATGCACTCAAATAATTAACTTGACTTGACTAAGAGTACTTACCAGACGGTTACCAAACAGATTATCAATCGTCCTGGACTCAAAATTTGTCAACGTAACTATCTCATACACATCATCAGAGTGGACTCTCAACTTCTTATAACTCCTATACTACAATTCAAACCATTTACCATCAATTTTCTTGGGGGTAACGTTTTTTTCACTCAGTCAGTCTGTTACGAAAAATAGCATTGCGTGACTAGCGTTACTGTCTAGAATCTTCGCGAGAGTTCGTAGTTTGTTTATTTTTCGGTTCATGCGTAAGCGTTTCTAAATCGGTGTGTTTTGTAATCTTTCTATAATTAGATTCATTACTAATTTAGAAACTTCTAGAAGTTTATTGTCAGAGTATATAAGTAGACGAGTCCAAGCGGAGTGTTTTTCTAACTAGTTTTTCACAAGCGAAGAGAGTTGGCGTTAGCCGTGTTTAGTCAAGTGTGACAGAAGCTGTGTGCATTCAAGTTGGCGGAGGCCGTGTAAGTTTGTCGAGTACGTGTTATTTAGAGTTTACTTCGTGGAAACTACGTTCATTTTTGGAATAAATCTTCTTGTTGTTGTTCCGATAACCCTGCGTTCAGTTTAGTTTGCAAGCTACCTTTCCTCAAAACATTCGAACTCGTAACACTGGGGGCCTGTCCGGGAGAGGAATTCATTTGTTTGCCGACTACAGAAACCAGGAAAGGATCACAACTTGGAAGGAAGTAGCTGCGCTGTGGAAAAAAGTTGTAGCGAGTGAAAGAACCGTGGAACTTAAGTGCTGTGAGAATGGAGAAATTTATTCAGCTTGGCGAAAAGTTTGGTCTGGAAGGAGCAAAGCTGCTTGAGTTTGTAGAGAAGCAACAAAAGTTAGAACAAGAAAGAAGGAGGGAAGAGGAAGAAAAAGAAGAAAAACGCAGACAATTGGAGGAAGAAAAACAAGAAAAACGAAGACAATTGGAGGAAGAAAGAGAAGAAAAAAGGAGGCGGTTTGAAGAAGAAAAGGAAGAGAAACGTCGATTACTTGAAGAAGATAAAAGAAGAGAAGACGAAGAGAGAGAAACTAGGCGACAAGAACGCGAACTAAGAAAATTGGAGATGGAAGCCGAACTGTTGAAACAGAAAGAGGCTATTGAAGCAGCAAAAAGAGAACACGAGATGGAGATTGCACGTTTGGCTGTGGAGAGTGCTGACGGGCGTCCTGAAGTGAGAGAGGATCGGGCTAAGGCACCTAAACTCCCCTCGTTTGTTGATGGTAAAGACGATTTGGACGCGTATTTGCAGAGGTTCGAGAGATTTGCCGAAACAGCTAAGTGGAAAAAAGATGGATGGGCATCGAAGCTCAGCGCTCTGTTGTCTGGACGGGCACTAGAAGTGTATTCACGTCTATCGGAGGACGCAGCTAAGGATTATGACAAGGTTAAGATCGCGTTAATGAAGAGATATGACCTTACCGAAGACGGCTATCGTCGAAAATTTAGAGCATCCAAACCAGAAGTTGACGAAAGTCCGGAGCAGTTTATTGTGCGACTGGACAGATACCTGTTACGTTGGCTAGAGCTTTCGGATACTGGGCGAACCTTTGATGGTCTTAAGGACTTGATCGTGAAAGAACAATTTATTGACTCTTGCCCTAAGGATTTGGCAATTCACCTGCGAGAAAGGGCACCTGAGACTCTAGCAAAGATTGCGAAGATCGCTGACCAGTACTTGGAGGCTCATGGTAAACATTTGTTCAGCTCAGCGAGCAGAAAGCCAACAGTGCAGCCTGAGAGGGACGAAGTCAAGAACATGCAGATTAATCCACCAGCTCTGCATTGCTTTAAGTGCAACACCCGAGGTCATAAAGCTGTCAACTGCCCAACCCTAACAAGAAAGTGTTTCCTATGTGGTAAGCAGGGGCATGAAGCTAGAAACTGTCGATCAGGTGGACGCAGATCAGGAGGACAAAGTAAGGATGGTAGCCCTGTGCAGCGTGGTCAAGTGAGTGCCAGTTGTTTAGTTCAGCCACCTGAGGTTAAACCTACTGATGAAGAAATTAAGGCCTGTATTAAAGATGATAAGTTGCTGTTAGCCTGTGGTAAGAAGATTCCATTGTTAAGTAGTGCTTGTATTGAACCGTTGACTGGAGTGAGAAGTAAAATGCCTGTCGTGAAAGGTAGAGTTGGAGAGAAACCTGTTGATGTCCTGAGAGATACTGGTTGTAGTGGAATTGTAGTAAAGAGGGACCTTGTGTCTGAGGATCAGTTTACTGGCGAATTTAATGTTATGCTGCTCATTGACAATACAGCAAGGAAAGTTCCCATCGCAAAGATTGATGTTGATACACCTTATCTCAAGGGCCAGGTGGAAGCGCAATGTCTTCCCGATGCTGTTTATGATTTAATTATCGGTAATGTACCAGGCGCAAGAGCCGCTGACGACCCAGACCCAAGCTGGCAAGTTCCTGTACAAGAAGCTTGTGCTGTAACCACGAGAAGTCAAGCTAAGAAAGCTGGAGAACATATTCCGTTGAAGGTACTGGATACCAAAGAAAGCCCTGTAGTTGAGAGAGAAAAGCTCAAGCAAATGCAGCGTGATGACGAGAGCCTACAGAAATTTTGGGAGAAAGATGACGTAGTTGTGAGAGGCCAGGCTGAGACTTCATTTGAAGTGAAAGGTGGAGTTCTGTACCGCGTCTACAAGCACCCTTATGTGAACGGAGGTAAACCCCTGAAGCAGGTTATGGTTCCTGTGCAGCTAAGAAGTCGAATAATGGAACTAGCTCACGGATCGATCATGGGAGGTCACATGGGAATAAAGAAAACGACTGAGAAGATTCACAGCGCGTTCTATTGGCCAGGAATTCAAGGGGACGTGACTCGTTATTGCAAGTCCTGTGATGTATGTCAGAAGACAGTTAACAAGGGTTCCGTACCGAAGGTTCCCCTAGAGAAGATGCCATTAATTGACAAGCCATTTAAGAGAGTAGCAATCGACCTGGTTGGACCTATTGTTCCCCCGAGTGAGGACGGCCATAGATATATATTGACATTGGTCGACTTTGCAACTCGTTATCCTGAAGCTGTCCCGCTGAAGAACATTGATACTGAGACTGTGGCAGAAGCGTTGGTGGATATCTTTAGTCGTTTGGGAGTGCCTGAAGAGATCTTAAGTGACCTTGGTACGCAGTTCGTCTCTGAGT
>NW_027179763.1:295000-297500 GCF_036669935.1 Montipora foliosa
TAGTTTGGACTTCGTTAGGGTCTGAGTTGTCGACTATGACGTGCACAAATAAAAAGTTCAATCTTCGAACCTTATGCACCTGCTTAGAATGGTAAACTCCTATTCATAACCTGACTCGTTCTCAACTCAAAGATTCCTTGCTGTCCATGAGCTTTAGGTCATCTAAATAACCGCGTTTGGTCTGACTGCATCGAGACTGTACAAGGGGTTACGTTTATGCAAACGTTGGCCGTGTAGCGCTTATATTTCAACAGACTTAACTATGAGAGGGTGATGTGAAGTGCTATTTTCTACCCATGTAAACCATGTGAGCGTTAGCCCTGCTAATGGAAATTGCCCCTCTAGAGAACAGAGAAAAACTCTGACCAGGGTGGAAATTGAGCCCACGGCCTTCGGGTTAGATCACCGCTGCTCTACCGACTGAGCTACAAGGTCGTGAGTTCAATTCCCACTCTGGTCAGAGTTTTTCTCTGTCCTCGAGTAGGCCCATTTCAATTAGAAGGGCTAACGCCCACCTGGCTTATATGTGTAGAAAATAGCACTTCACATCACCCTCTCATAGTTAATTCTGTATCGAGACTGTGCCTGTCTAAGGTTTCGTCGAAGTCAGCTGAGCTGTGTAATGTCAGTGGATAGAAAAGTACTCGGATTATTGCCGTGATCCCCGTTTTTCGAAAGACTGATAAGCACTATCCACTGGATATATCACTATCCAGTCAATAGTGGCATCTCTACTCTCTTCACGCGCACTTGGGAAAAAAAGCGACCTGCATCCTAATGCGCCTTTGTAGTGGATACTTTCCTTGTGTCATCGACAACAGTCTTTCTCAACACTAACCGGAACGACCTAACCTCTAAAACATTTAATACCTAGGTCCACAATGAAACAAAAAATGCGCTAAAATGGGACAAAATGCGGGCTTTGCTGCTCACCAGACATTAAAGTTTTGTAATAAGCTAAACTACTACATTGTACTCGGTGTAGCCAGCAAGTCAAACATTTCAAGGAGGTACCAACAATGTAAAATGATCATCGACAAGACGCGCCAAATCATAAATTTAAAAAAAAACATATATTTTATCATGACATAATGCAAGAAAAGTCAGAGAAAATAAAACAAAAGTAAACAAAATGTTTATGTCCAAAAACACGGTTAGTGTTTATTTGTTATTAACTTGTGAAAATTACTCAATGCATATTTTCATGCTAGACTGGGCGTAAGCGATATCTCGTCCCTGTCAAATAACTCAAATGATACGGAATTGGTTGAGGTCACACTTGAGCTTTTTTTATCATAGTAAACGAAAGTTTACCATGGTAAATGGGTTTTTCAATGTGACCGGCTTTTCTCACTTTACCATGGTAAACGCAATTCTAGTCTGTTGCGTTAGCAACGGCGGTCGCATGAAAGCAAAGTTTACTATAGTAAAACCATCTAAAAAAGCATGGTTTATCTAGCGTTTATCTAAACTTTGTTTATTTAGGTGACATCTTGTCATGATTTTGAGAAGCATTTCGTGACTTTGCTGAATTTGCGTGCGCCCACTATATACATGTGCTTTGGAGGCTCACATTGCCTCCTTTCAAAAACAAGGTAAAGAGCCAGAAATCTAAATCTATGATTTATGGATTGCAACGATAAGAAACAAAAGAGCCACAATCGAAGCTACAAAACGTTCACGATCCATGGCGCAGTTACGAAATATATTACGACGGAACTCGAAAATTCCTGTCTGTCATCAACTCGACATTTGAGTAGCACTCTTGTGACAAGGAAACGTCTGGGAAATGTACAAGTCAGCTTATGCGTTTTACCATAGTAAACTTTGTTTACCTTTTTTATACCATAGTTAAGGGTTTTTTCCTTAGTAAACTGCTAAGTGTGACCTCAACCATTTTCGGTGAGGCCAATCTGTCAAACATCGCACCGGTTTCAAGATCCGGCTTGCTTCCAAATGAATTCGCTATTTATTTAATAGTTCGTCCTCTGTTTACTTCTCGGTCTGTCGAGTTTGAGAGACCCTATAATCTATGCCAGGTTTGATCAGTTACCGTAGTTTCTTGATAGGTTGCCGTTGTTCACGTCATCGCCGCGAGTCTGTCGATGAACTGCCACGGAGTCACTCTTTTTTAAAAGTAGTTTGTTACTACTCTGTTTGTCACCAAAAGTCGAGTCCATGTTGTAGTTAACAGTCTTATTGATCAAAACAATAAAATCCAATCTAATTTCTTTCCTTGACTTAAATTTAAACCTACTTCGGTCTATTTGAGCTAAATTTATTTTCCAAGAATAAAAACCATAGGAGATCTAATTATGTTCAGACTCTGATTTTGTATAAAGTGTAAGATATATTGCTTTTAAGTTGTTAATATTACTTTAGTTATCTTATACTTTTTATTTTTAAATGATATGACGATTGCCAAAATATGATTGGTCAATTACACATTTACTATTTCTCCATGGTGAATGGTTATGACGAAAACACTGACGCGTGCGCA
>NW_027179763.1:305000-307500 GCF_036669935.1 Montipora foliosa
CTCGAACCCCCTCTCCTACGCGCCTGCAAATGATTAACTATCTTAGCTAGAACATTTTACAAGCAGAGCAAACCACTTATCAAGAGAGTCGCAAATTAACAGCTTTTATAGTTCTATGTCAATGACTTAAGAATGCGAGATTTTATTCCTTGTCAACTTTAAGAACTCGGCTAGCAAGTCTAGTGTTTAAGAATAATTTATATCGTTTGGCAAAGAAGATTTAAATAATGCCAGCCTACACATTTTTGCAGAACCGAGTTTAAAGAAATTAAGCCACATAATGCTGCATTATATCGCCGAATAACTGATTCATCAACCAGTACCTCCTTAAAATTGTTAATCATGTTGCTACACCATTTAAAGAAGTGTACAGCGTCGATAATCAGACACTGAGCGATCTGTGTAATCAGTGTAATATTTTGATGGGGGAGGAGACAAGTAAATGGGCATTCGAATTACATTGTGTCTAGATACCCGGCAGCCGGGAAGTGCTTTCAAAAAACTAGATACCCGGCAGTCAAGATTCTAAATAATATGCTTTAATGCAAGCGCGTAGAATTTGTCCACAACATTACGAAACCTTTATTTAGAATCGCTTGGCATTTCTGAACAAACACTAAATAGTCTGGTGAGGTTTCGTTGATAATTTCTGTGGATATTCATCGGGAGTTGACTTCGTGTGTCAGAACTTGAATATTTTGTAAGTGTCAAAAACATTGAGATTTCACTCTATGCCCAAGCTCAACAGTCTCTTCTGCTCAGCTAAAGGCAATATTTATAATCGCTTGAGATTTCTAAACAAATATCTTATGTTCTTAGAGGAATTAAGCGAGCAATGTGGAGAAAATTGGTCAAAATTTCTGACTGCCGGGTATCTATTTTTTTGAAAGCACTTCCCGGCTGCCGAGTATCTAGACACTTCGTTCAAATTACATTAAAAAGAAAAGTCTAAGTCATTTTGAACAAAAAAAAGATTCCCTAGGATTAATCCAATGATCGCTCAATGTTGAAATGGTGGCTGCCTAGAAAGGTTCCCCTTCTTTATTTAAATGTCCCCTGTTATTTCTAAATCGGTATTTAACTTTATGAGCAAATTCTCCACCATTCTCTTGTGTCAATTTCTTATGTCCATTCTCCACTGAGCTGCCTGACATCGTATGCGAACTTGAGGGCGAAGTGTGCAATCCGACGAGAGAACCTTATACTACAGACAAAGGCCTACTGAGCAATTTTACTTCTGAAATTATTGTAAATCTATTCTAAAGGAGGTCTGAGTATTTTTTCCTGCCACCATTTCTAAATAAGTAGTATCTTAAGTCTACAGTTCTTATCTCAGTTTGGCGAATTTCCATCTAGTTCTTCAATTGATGTCTTCTTCCTTGCTTCATTTCTTTTTTTCTTCCTCTGATCGTGTGCATTCTTTCCAAATCTTGACACTGTCCTGGGAATATAATATAGAAGAACAACTGATGAGACGAAATGCACAAAGCCAAAGAGATAAAAGAAATACGTTCGATTGAACTGGTGTTCCACAGCGACTGTAGATAAATTTCAAGCTTACCTGTGAGCGGCGAAATGAGAATAAAATTCTCCTTCGTTCTTCCAATAGTTATCACAGATCGTTTCCTGTGGAGACAAAGACAAACAAAAACCATACTAGTTTTTGAAACGTTCACGGGCACAAGAATTTCAAATTCTGAGAGGGGTAATTTTCTTGCATGAAAATTTGGATAATGTCTTCTCTAAAACAGCAGCAAAATTATCAACCAGGAATTTCCCTTTACGTAAAATGCTGTGAGGCATAGTTAAACTAATCAAGAAGTATATTTTTGACATGAAAACGGCTTAGTTCAAAGCTTAAACGACTCAGTCACAAACACGTGTTTGCTTCGCCAAGAAACTTATATTTGCCTTCTGCACCTTTGATCGAAATATAAACCAAAACTTCGCATGACTCTTCCAACTTACCGGTCTTGGATGAAAAGGAGAAAATTTTTTTTTTCTTCCTCCTGGCCTAGCCGGTTTCAAAAAATTCCGTTCGACGTTCAAATCCCAGAGAAACGGCACAGCACATTTTGCCACCATGACGGTCAGCGAAAAATGAGTCAAATTTGGAAATATGAATTGAATATGGATGAGATTATGGAGAACCAATCAGTGACAAGTTCTTCATAAAGCGAAACAAAAGGCTTTGTCATGCAAATTTTACTGCGCAAATTTCATTGCAATGAGAAAGTCGGGCAAATAACAAGCTTTTTATGCTGTGTTTAATATATTTTCATTATATTTACGATAATTTGCTTACAATAAAAGGTTGAAAAGTTTAAAAAAAGAAAAGAAAGATAAAAATAGCAGCAATATGATCTGGAACTGGGGATGACGACCTCCTCGTTACATCAATTTACGTTCATCTCTATTGAGCTATCGAGAACTCGTAGCTTTGATCGTTATCAAGTAAGATGAAACTGAAACAAAAATCCTCTGCTACCGTGTTACTGGC
>NW_027179763.1:312500-319415 GCF_036669935.1 Montipora foliosa
CAAAAAAAGGTAAATGCAGCTTTTTATGCTCACTTGAGGAGCCACGTTTGAGGGACACTTTGTGACGTTAAGTGTCTGTATTCCGGGACACTCCGTGACGCTTAGTGAAATCCGCCTTCATCTAATTATACTGACTTGCATTTCTGGCCATATCTGAACACCGCAGCACATCTTCCCATCGTGACAGTCTGTATAAAATGTCACAAATTTGAAATTGGTTTTGAATATGGATTAGCATGTTGCGAGCCAATCGTTACAAGGCGCTTTTCTTAAAACTGCTGCATTGGTAGAGTATTTTTTTTTTCATTTGAGCGCAGTGTGCAAGATCACGTTGCATAAGACTGCTTATACTGCGAAACAAAAACAATTCCTCGTAGAAAAAACCAAAAACACAGTGTCGGCCAGGAATCGATTCGGAATCGAAACCCGCTAAGGTTGAATTGAGCGGGGTGCTCTAACCACTGAGCTATCCCGGCCGATGCTGGTTTGCAATTGAATATTTCTCCATGCAGCAAGTTCATCTAAGTAATCTTATAGCTTTTCACAGGCGATTTTCTGAAAACGTTTCTATTAATAAAGGATTTTGTTCATTTGCGCATAGTTTGGATAGTAACGTTACTAATTCGCAAAAGAAATAGAAATCTTTGTAGCAAAACAAACAAAAACACAGCATCGGCCAGGAATCGATTCGGATTCGAAACCCGCTAAGGTTGAATTGGGCGAGGTGCTCTAATCACTGAGTTATCCCGGCCGATGCTTGAGTGCAATGGAATATTTCTTCATGCAACAATTTCGTCTAATTGACCTCGCAGGAGCCACTAGGCGCTTTTCTTAAAACTGTTGTATTAAAGAGTGCAATACGGAAGTTTCTAAGGAATTAAAGCGATGGAGTGATTTTGTTGAGTATATATTAAATAAAAGATCGTATGAATTAACTAATGGTCACTCGTGATTTGGTTGATACGGTACCATTGGAAAGATCATCGAAACGTTTTTATAATTTTGCCTAGTAACGAACGTGGCACCATGGTAACAAGTTGTTAATTTAACGACAAACCGATTCGGTAATCATCCCCATAAAAAAAGAGTCAGAAAAAAAGTTCACAACTTCTTCTCGGGACTCTATATACCTTGAAATAAAAGTGGAGCCAATGAGAAGAACCCTCCCCCCTCCCTTGGATATTAGTTCCTTTCTAGTTTGGCTCGTTTCCTTAAACAAGACCCCCCCCCCCCCTCCTTTGGATTTAAGTTCTTTTCTAGTTTCCCTCGTTTCCTTAAACGACCACATTCAACAACAAAAAGTTCTTAAAACAATAATTGAGAAGAACTGCTGAACAAGAAGTTTAATAAAAAGCAGGAAGTCAAATTTTCTTTTTAGCCGAATATTAAAAGTTGTGATCACGACAGAAAATATGGGTAGAATTTCATATACCGGACTAAAAATGGCGAAGAACAAAAAAAAATTGTTATTTCGATTAGGCCTTGCTAATTAGGTGTTGTTATGTTCGCTTTGTTCTTTTGTTTCATGGATCTTAATTATTTCGGATCCGGTTTATGAAAGACCAGCCCAACCACCTCCCCTCCAGAGTAACATGGTGTTGCGTGCCCAACCTCTTCCCAGGGTCTCCATTGTTTTAGACAAAGTTAGCATAGTTTTGAGATCCAAAGGAAAATAATTTTTTTTTCTTTGGTCAGTGCAACTGAATCCTAATTGTAGAGTACAACCTCGTCCCCAGGACCTCTCCTTGGTTTTGGGGCTGGGGCGGGAAGAAGCCAAGGGAACGAGTGCAGAAGGCAAGGGAGAGGTCCTGGAAGCGAGGCTGTTTACAGTACTTTATTTTTAAAGCAACATGCAAAGAAGATGTTTTGAATTGGTTAAATTCACGATTGATAGTGAGTATTTAAGGGCATTGCTTTTTCCCGATATTTATGACGGATTCCGAAAACTGTGGTTCTATGAGAAGACTAATATTAGTAAAAAAGCGTCAGTTCTAGGCGATATGCTAAACCGGTGTGTGGCCTTTGTAGAAAGCTAAGTTCCTTTGCATGAGTCACTCAGCCCAGTCTCCCCCCCCCCCCCCCGGTAATAAAAAAAAAAAGAACCTCGGAATTCGGGAAGGGCGTGAAACTCTTTAACCAAAATTTTTGGCGATGTTGCTTTGAAAGATATATAGATTTTAAAAATCACTGTAAAATAAAGGTTCAGTTGCAATTTAAGAAAACAAGTTAGCAAAACAGTGGTCAACATATGCTTCAAGAAAATTGCTCGTTATTTTAAGTTGAAAAGGAAACCTTTGTCTGGGGCTAAGCTAAAAATGTTTTGCGCTATTGTCCCCACAGTGAACGTTGTTTTAGATGTCAACCTGTCACAGAATATAGAACGTTCCATATGTTATCAAGAGCCCTGTTCAGAATCACTGTAGATTTCTGCTTGCGATGGGTAAGTCAATGTGCATTCAAAACGTTTTCTGGACCAGCTTGTCTGTCGACAATTTTCCCCTTTTGTTTAAGAAGCCCTCTCCAATTCTTGGATTTCACATGACGTCACGGCCGCCATGTTGGTGTCCCCAAACAATGAAATGGCGGCCATGTTGGTGTCCCGATCCAATCCTCCGGGAATTGAAAGCTATTATTATGCTAACGTCTTCTTTTGTTTTCGCTGAAAAACATAGCTGTTGATCACGTGAGTGAAACCCAAGAATAAGCTACTTTCAAAAATACCACGATCCTCTTTGTCCTCCAAAATTTTGCATAACCATTGCTTTTATTTTCTCTTGGGACCATTGCAAATCCCAAGAGAAACTTGAAACAATGCTAATACAAACAAAGAGTATTACGGTATTTTTGAAAGTGGCCTAATGTTCCAGTTTCTCTTGGGACTTACAAGGGTCCCAAGAGAAAATAAAAACAATGCTTATGCAAAATTTCGGAGGACAAACAAAGAATATTATGGTATTCTTGAGAGTGGCCAAAAGATACCTTATGTATATACCTACCTTACCCGCCGTGCATAAGCATCTAAATGTAATAAACCCTACAAACACGGTCCTTGTGATAATGACTGGCTGTTAGTGTTACGCTCCCTATCAGTTGCCTAGAAAAGTGTCATTCCTCTTACACCTTTCGTTGCACCGTTTCCCCCACCAATAGATTGTTTTCACTCACGTGAGTTGACGGCCATTTTGGTGTACAAAACAATAAAAAGTATTTGCGCAGAATTTGCATAAAAGTAGAGTTCACTCCCCAAGTGAGAGGATGTCTATTGTTCTAGTACACCAAAATGGCCGCTGTGACGTCACGTGAAAACCATCTATTCATGATAACATGTCGTTCTGTTTTAGTCTCCTTCTCTATTTTTCCCGTCTCATCATTGTCCTCTGTACGTTCTTACTTACAGCGAAGAAGCTACTGTGCCATCATTTGATTGTCTGACCTTCCCTTGTTCCACTCCTTTTTCACAAACATAAATCAGTGAAACACAAAATTTTACTCTACTTTCTTTTTTATTATGCCAATGCACCATCTACAAAATAGTAGAGCACATACTTTAAGTGCAGCTTGCACTTTTACAAAAATTACCAAAATTAAGAAATTGATTTATTATACTTATCGTTATGTGCTCCGTTTCTTTAACATGTCAACGACTATCGCTGTTTCTAACTTCGGGCCTGGCATATTTACTTACAAGCTAACTTATTTTGTATTTCTTGTTCCCCTCCTTCTTTAGAAACATAACGCAGTGAAATTTTACTCTACTTTCTTTTTTATTATGCCAATGCACCATCTACAACATAACAGAGCACATACTTTAAGTGCAGCTTGCACTTTTACAAAAATTACCAAAATTAAGAAATTTATTTATTTTACTTATCGTCATGTGCTCCTTTTCTTTAAAACGTCAAGACCTATCGCTGTTTCTAATTTTGGGCCTGGCATGGTTACTTATAAGCTATCTTATTTTGTGTTTCTTTTGGTTGAATACTCCCTTCATCTTACTGAAAATGTTTCTTTTCTTTACACTGCCAAAGGCCAACACGTTATAATTTTGCTTTGAAGGGGGTGTTTAAATAGTTGAACGAGTCCTTAGGTTGATTGGGGTCTCGGTAGAAGCCTTGTTGAGACAAAATATGACGTCAAGAGTTTATCCTAGAGAAAAACAAAACCCAGAAAGTAGTGGATGCGATATGTCCAGAAATGCACATATTGAGATGTACGCCGATGTTGTCCCATTGCTCTTCCGCCTGCGCGGCCATTTTGAAAAACCGCTTAAGTGATTATCCCGTAAAAATCACCTCATTGGCAACCAATCAGCGCAGAGAAGTGTCAATAATCACCTATGTAATTATACTAAATTGAGATGTACGCCGATGTTGATAAGCGTCAAGAAGTGTTCCTTGCTCTTCCGTCCAACTTTAACATCACTTGCGTCCAGAAATGCTCACAATTAACATTATTAAGTGTCCTCTAAACTGCACTGAGGAAGGAAAAATTATCAGCTGCATTGACCATAACCTGAATATTATGCTAACCTTAACACATACTTTGTTGTTTAAACAGGCAGCAAAATGCTTACAGTTAAAGGGACACTTGGTGTTTAATATCAAAATTAGGCGAAGATCTAACTATGTGCACTTCTGAAGTGGGTTGAAGGCAACTTTAATTAAGAGCTTGCCATGTTGAGAAAGTCCGTTCGTAACGTTAATTTCAATATTTGCTCAGTTGAACTTAGATTCACCAATAGGACATTTGCATGATGACGCCATTTGGCTACAAATACCAGAATCCTGCAGATTTTGCTTGTCCCATGCTAACAAGAGCTATTGGTATTTTGAGCCTGCTGGGAATACAAAAGTTAAATAAGAAAAAAAAAAACAAACTGAATTCTAGTGGTTGTAGTCAAATGACGCTATCGTGAAAATTGCCTATTAAAAGCATTCAGTCATCTTCTACAGGCGTAACAATGGAGGAATGCTGGGTGTAACGGATTGCCAAAACATGCGAAGAAATAAACTATTAAAATAAGTAAATAAATATTGATGATGATTAGTATGTCGCAGCCTACTCCAGCTTTTTGACGTTTCAACAATTGGATGACTTAGCCAACATATGCAACAAATGCCTTCTAGAACTAGTAGAGCAATGAAAAACTCTGGCCTGACCTGCTTCTCGCGAACAGTGCAAGTAAACTTGCCTTCACTGACTAGAAGCACGCCATTGTGTTTGTTTGAGCAGAGTGGACCATGAGACGAGGGGAGTGCACCTTAGGTTACGATAATGGTGTCGTCCGAGATTCTTCCCTTTTCTTGCTTGTTAATGGCCAAACAAAGCCAAGATAAGGCAGATCTTTGAGCTTTAAATTGTTAAAATCTGTCGGTCTCGGTAAGAACATATGCCTGAAAGTCGGCTATTTGGTTGTTAGCTGGTTGTACTTATACAGTGTAATATCTCACTTGATAATAAATAAATAAATAAATAAATAAATAAACAAACAAACAAACAAACAAATAAATAGCTTTAGCAGCAATCTGACTACAATGCCAATCTAAAACCGAGAAGACTAAGAGCAAAGCTTTATAGCTGAGTCTGATAAGTTACTTTAACTAAAAATATTCATAGCTATGCTCAGCAAGCATTTGCTGACAACTGTAAATCATTCAGCTTAAAGACTGGTCTTGGACACATTCTGTGTGCTTACAGCGTGATGATTTTCCTGTTCCTAAACTTCTGTTTCTTGCCCCTACCAACAATGAGATGAAAGTATGATTGCATAAGTTTAATGAGTTTGATAAGTGATTTTAATGAACCAATTTATTGCTGTGCAGCTTGGAGCTCATATGATAAGACTTGCCTTGGACACATTCTCTGGTTTTTCAACTTGGATTATGACTGCTTCATCGGCTTCTGCTGCATTTGACCCCTGCTAAGATGAAAGGTATGATAGCATAAGATTGAAGGTAACTTCAATACACAAATTCAGTTGTCATGCAAGGCCAAGCACAAGTCTCTAGAACTGCAAGAAGTTTGTGTTACAAAACTTACCTTGGACACATCCGGCAGGTTTGCAACTTCAAGGTTGTCAAGTTGATCAACTTCTGCTGTCTTTGACGCCTGTGTGCTATAATAATATTTCGATTCGTCGTGTTTGTCCCAGCTAAAGTACTCCTCTTGCTCCTCCAACATATCGTCAATCCTCTTATACAGCCGCTCAAAGCTTGGCCGTTCATCTGGGTCCTGGTTCCAACAATCTGTCATCAAGGTGTACCTTAAAGATGAACAAATAAAGGAGTTTTATGCAGGAAAATCGACGATCTTCACATAACCTATTAACACTGTTTCCCTTTAATTCATGTGTAGCTTACTGAACAGGATATGTTACATCGTTTCAACTGTAATTGCTTCCGCAGTGAGTGAACCCGAAGCGAACGAACGAGGCAGCTCTCTAATCGGGAGAAGAACAAATTTTTTCTTCGAAACGCGAGGAATTGTGGTCGCGGAAAGGTCAGGGGCGCAAGGAATTGTGGTTACACGTGAATTGAGGAATTAATGGCCCAGTTTCACCCTTAATGCATTGCGCGCCTGAGTGAATCACTTCGAAATCCATTTCAATCCGTAGTTATTTTTCTATTTCAGTTTCTGCAATTAATGTAAATAGGAATTCTTTGTTATTATATTCTTGCTTTTCATCTATATTTTGGATAAAGATTTTGATAAGGCGTTCAGTTCGATCATTTTGTGTGAGCATGTAGCTGTGGTGTGACTGAAGTGGATAAGGAGAGAACTACGCGTGTTGGAAGGCCCCGTTTACCGGGTTCCGCTCAGTATATTCGTCTTCGCCAATCCGTGTTTAATCTTTGGAGAGAGAGGAAAGTCAGTCTGGGGAAGTTCACGGATGGCGAATTTGCAGAGTATCTTCTA
>NW_027179764.1:12500-20000 GCF_036669935.1 Montipora foliosa
CTATCTACGTAGGACACCGAGCAGAGTGCAACGACTTCTAAAACACAACAACAAAACTTTAATGGCGTTCGGTCCTTCAAAAACTACATGAGATTTCGCACGTTGTCCGGGTCACGTGACGATTATCATAACATCTTCCCCTTTGTAAAAAAAGAAAAGAAACACTCCGCACAGTTCTTTTGGTATAACAAACACGATAAAAATGTTCAACAGTGTTCAACAAGACGAGCAGGCGGTTTAATAACGCAACCATTCCTCGTGAGCAGAGTAGAGGCTGCAGGTTTTACTGGGTCAGCTGCAGGCTTCGTTAACAGTAGGGAATCTGTTTGTGGTACTGACTGCTGTGTTTCAGCCGGTGCTTTCGATACTGGCAATGATTCTCACTGCAGCACTGATCGCAGGTGTCTGCGGTTTCGTCGGTAGGTTCACCCATCCGACTCAACAACGTAAGAACGTGGACCAATCATTTTCTTGCAAACAGCCTGTGACCAAATAGATGCATTTGGCTTCTTCATCCTGACAGTTTGTCCAGGTTGCAATTCAGGCAATGCAGTTCCCTTCAGGTTGTAGTAGAAAGCCTGCCTTTGTTTAGAGCCAATCAACTTTTGTTGCACATTTTGTAGGGGTACTGTCTCAGGCTCCAGTTGTTTAACTGACAAAGGTAACAGATTGCGTCTCCTCCTGCTGAAAGCCTTTGTGCAGGAGATGAACCAACTTCCGCGTGGGTATTACTATAATCCAATAGTGCGAGGTATGGGTCATAATGTCTGCGCACTGCTTTCTTCATGATATACCTTTACCGATTTTAACTGCACTCTCATTTTTTCCGTTATTTTTGGAATGAAGCGGACAGGAGGTGATGTGTTGAAAATGCCAGCCACTTGCAAACCGTGCAAATTCTGTTGAATCATACTGCGAACCGTTGTCAGAGATGACTATCTCCGGAATTCCATGGCGGCTAAATTGCATTTTAAACTGCCGTTGCTGAATCTGTCTTGTCCAACTTATCCGCCTCAAAGAAAGAAGAGTAATAATCAACCGTAATCAGGTACTGACGCCCATTAAACAGGAACAGGTCTGTGCCAACTTTTTTCCAAGGTCTAGATTTAATCTCATGAGGCACTAGTGGTTCTCGAGGCTGATCTGGCTTAAAAGTGTTGCAAATCCTTCAACTTGGCATTCATGCGCGGCCAGTAAAACACTTCTCTAGCCCGTCACAGACATCCTTCAATACCCAGATGAGAAGAGTGTACCATTTCAATCATTTCTTTCCTGAGATTGGAAGGAACAGTAAGGCGCTCGCCTTTGAACAGGAGACCATCTTGGGCAGTGATTTCTCTAAACTGGAAATACGGCTTGATCTCTGCTGAAACTTCATCCAGACTCTATGCATTTCGCCGGTAAAATTATAAAATAGTAAAAGGTAAAAACTGTTAAAATGTTTGACTAAACGTTTTCGATCTTGCGATCATCTTCAGAGTGATTAAATTGCATAAACCAACTGTTTTATATTTATAGTTACGTAATACCAGTTCCCATGGGATATCGGGTAAGGTGGAATGACTGGACTTGTTTATTTAGGACTGGTTTGAAGCGTGCGATGTAAAATCCCTCTTTTATTTTTCTCTTTGTCCATGAGTAAGCCGAAGTCAAAATGTCCCATGTGAATTTGTGTTCGGGGTGTTTCTTTAGGTGTTTGGCCGGTTCCAATTGTTTGTTTATATCGGAATGTTCGTTGACACGTACTTCCAGATTGCGTGCCCTTTCACCAATGTAAGCTTGATTACAAGTACACGCGTCTATGTATATTACGTGTGATGGATGGATGTTTTTGTCTTTGAGTTTGAAGAGAGTTTCGATCTTGCGTGTTTGCCACAAAATATGGAAGTTAAATGTCCATTTGGTGTATTTCACTGGTTTGATGAAAGAACAAAAATCGGCATTCAACTACCATTTTGTAGGAGAAATGAATTTGAAAGTAAGAAATTCATGACAAAACTTAACAAATACACCAAATGGACATTTAACTTCCATATTTTGTGGCAAACACGCAAGATCGAAACTCTCTTCAAACTCAAAGACAAAAACATCCATCCATCACACGTAATATACATAGGCACGTGTACTTGTAATCAAGCTTACATTGGTGAAACGGCACGCAATCTGGAAGTACGTGCCAACGAACATTCCGATATAAACAAACAATCGGAACCGGCCAAACACGTAAAGAAACACCCCGAACACAAATTCACATGGGACATTTTGACTTCGGCTCACTCATGGACAAAGAGAAAAATAAAAGAGGGATTTTACATCGCACGCTTCAAACCAGTCCTAAATAAACAAGTCCAGTCATTCCACCTTACCCGATATCCCATGGGAACTGGTATTACGTAACTACAAAGATAAAACAGTTGGTTTATGCAATTTAATCACTCTGAAGATGATCGCAAGATCGAAAACGTTTAGTCAAACATTTTAACAGTTTTTACCTTTTACTACTTCATCCAGACTCTTAGGCCAACCTTCAAGAACAGCTGTCATGAGCATCTAAAGATCGTCATTCTAAGCAGTACCGTCTTTGAATTCTTCCAATCGTGCTTCTGAAATAGGAAAATCCTCCACAAGTACTATCTTCTCAAGCTCATGGCAGTACTCGGTCCGTGTGGGAGATTCGTCCAAGTAGGCTCGGGACAAGGGATCAGACATAACCATCAAACTTTCTTTCTGATACTTAACATCGAGGTTATATCGCTGCAAACGCAGTAGCATCCTCTGTAGACGCTTAGGACTAGAGGAACCAAGGTCCTTCTTGAAAATAGCTTCAAGAGATTGATGATCCGTTCTGACATGAACAATGTCTCGACCGTGCAGGTATGTATCAAACCTTTGACAGGCAAAAACTACAGACAACAGTTCTTTTTCAATCTGAACATATCGACTTTCGGCTGGGGTTAGCACTCTTGAAGCAAAAGCTATTGGGTGACCTTCCTGGAGTAGGATGGCACCAAGTCCACTGAGTCATGCATCACACTCAATTGTGACTTCACCAGTAACATCATAAAACTTCAACACTGGGGCTTGATAAACAAGATTCGTGACACTCTGCACAGCTTCATCATCAATAGGCAGCCAACACCATTCTTCGTATTTAAGCTGCGGTCGCCTTAACGGTTCACACACAGATGACAGCTTAGGAAAGAACTTTGCTAAGTACGTGACCATGCCCGGCAGAAATCTCTTCAGGGACTTGACATCGGTCGGGGTAGGCATATCACGTATGGCGCGAACTTTGCAAGGATCAGTAACCACACCATGAGATGTGAGCAAATGGCCCTTGAGAATGGCGAAGATTTATCCTCTGAGGATTAAGTGTCAGATTGAGCATAATACATCTTTGCTAAAAAGCTGTTAGATTCTGATCATGTTCCGTCACTGTTTCATCTACCGTGTCTCCGTATCCACAAACCAGGAAGTCGTCGGCATTCACTTCTATTGCTTGGAGTCCCTCAATTGCTTCATGCATCTTTCTTTGCCACACCTCGGGTGCAGAGCTGATGCGAAATGGCATCCTCAGCCATCGGAAACGGCCAACGTGGTGTTAAAGGTGGTATAGTGACTGGAAATGTCACTGAGTTTTACCTTCCAGAAACCACTTTTGGCATCCAATACAGTGAACACTTTAGCGTTGGTAAGTCGAAAAGTCGCATCCTCAACTGTCGGCAATGGGCAAGTGAGCAATGGGCAGAATGCTATTAAAATAGCATTGTTCAAATCTTTAGGATCCAAAAAGATCCGGACGTATCCATCTTTTTTTAGAATTGCTTGCAAACTGGACAACCAGTCAGTTGTCTCTGTAACGGGAGCAATAATCTTCTCAGCAACCATCTTGTCAAGCTCTTTCCTCGTTGCCTCCTTCTTAGGGACAGGAACTCTTCCTCTTCTCGTGGGGTGAACGACAGCTGGAACATCCTTGTTGAGTTACATTTTGTACTCTCCCGGCAAACAGTCAATACCTTCAAATACCTCCGCGAACGGTCCGAGCAGGGGATCGCTTTTGACATACACAGTAACTATGTACTAACTCTTGCTTGGATGCCTCAGTTACATTATTCACAGAGGTCTTGTCATCATCAGATACCATGATTTTTATGACCCATGGAGACCCATGCCTTGCAATGAGATGACGTGAGGCCAAGAAAAGGTGCAACGTTTCGATCCACAACAACAAAGTTAAGGTCATGCTTGTTACCTTTATGTTCCACTTTCAGCCATGAGCGTTTCTCTTTAAAAGATTATGCATAACTAATGTAATGTCCTTAGGAACAATTTTGGCTTTCTTTTCAATTTTGGCTTAAATGTACTCCTGAAGAGGCAGAATATTCAGTGTAGAACCAGTATCAATTTGCAATGAGACAGACACTGAATTATTTAGAGCGAGAGAAACAAAAGCTTGATCCTGTCCACAGATACTGTGAATGTAGAAGACTTCTTCTTTAACTGCGTGGACTTCCGCCCCTTGAGACTTAACACGACGTTCCACAGCAAAGTGTCCATCTTTACCACACATCCTACATTTTTAACCTAAACCTGGGCACAATTTCCTTTTCATTGCATATATACACCACCACAAAACAAACGCTCATTAGACTTTATGCGACTCTTGTTAAGAGAGAGAGACTTGCGAGATGGGGATTTTCGGTGCTTGCCCTTCAAAAGACATTGCAACTTGTGCTTCTCTGCATTTATTTCTTCGGACGCTGCAAATTCTTCTGAGATCTCGCTCGCTCGACTCTAGAGTGAGTTACTTGACTTGCCTTCATTGTTTCAATGCCTTTATATAAGTCGAGGTCCCGCTTTCCAAGAAGTTTTTCACGAACTCTGTCATCCTTCACACCAAGAATCAGTCGGTCGCGAACAAGAGATTCGCGCAGTGTTCAGAAATCACATGTCATCAATGAAGTTATGTAACTATCAAGTGGCTTATCCGACAACTGTTCACGTTTAAAACTACACCTTTCATAAGTCGCATTTCGTGCCGGTGAACAACGCTCTTCGAACTTTTGGAGTACCTGGTCGATCTTCAGAGCGTCTGAAGAATTACCCCATTGAAAGTGTTATGTATGTCCATCCCTTCTTTGTCGATAACATTTAACAGCGAAGTCACCCGAACGTCCTGTGATTTCTTGTGAATACCAGCCGCTAACTCGTAAAACTCTCATTCACGACGAAACGATTTCCAATTTTGCCTTTGATGCAAACGATCAGAAAGATTGAGTAGAGAAGGAATCTTTGCTGTAGTGCTGACAGCTGCCATGTTGATGAAATTAGATTTGCCACAAGTCGACCTTACGAGAATCCCAAGAAAAAATGTTTTTGCGAGTGAAGCGTGATTTTTTGGACGCGAAGCGGATGAGCGAGCGACGACGTCGCGATAGGTCGATTTGTCTGGCTTGCAAGGTTTTCATTTGCGTCTCGGGCCAAAAAGGGGATGACGTCATTCGCAAGTGGCACAATCCGACGAAACAATCGAACTCGTTTGTTTCTCCGAAATCGAAAGAAGAAATTTGTTTACTTTGAGCTAAAGGCATCAGAAACAAAGACGAAATAAAACGAAAGCTTATTTCAATCTCGAGTCGCTGCTTGCAAAAGAGATCTCCAGTAATAGAGACGAAACACTAGTTCGGAAGATTAACGAGTGAGGGAAAGCTTCGAATGGTCAAGAAAGAAACATTACGGTTTATGGGTAGAATGGCTGCTCAATCTGAGTTCATACGGATTTTAATAAAGTTCTGTTTCTGTTTCGTCCACTCGTCAGTTAATCTCCATATACACTGAATTATCGTTAAGGTTACATACGAGAAACCGTACAACGGAAGAAACAAATTTGAAATTTCAAAAAGTGGCGCGCGTGAGGAACCGTAAAATGGAAAGCACGATGTAAACGAAAACCAAAATTTGCCACTTAGTGCGTGACAAAAGTATGCTATTGTAAGTATACTTAAGAATGTCTTTTTCTCTGTGTCTGCAGGTAGGGATGAGCTCGTTGCGCTTGTTCAAGGTTGCCATGTGTGGCTTAGATATTACAAAAAATTTCTCTGTGATGCATAAATTACATTGCTTGGTAAGGTTAGTGTATGCTGTTGCGTTTGCGAGAATTTTCCACGTGACTGCAAAGACTTCCTTCCTTTTCATCAATTTCGAGAAGTATTTACTGAGCTCGGTGTCATTTTTCCTTCGCTCATGTTTAAATGACTTCGGGTGGTTCCTCCATCTGGTTTTAAACTCTGTGGCAGTCAGACCGATAAATGTCTCAGTGGTTTCCTTGGTTGTGACCTTACCGCTTGGTACACAATTTCTTTTTGCAAGCATTCACTCCGTAGCGTGCACTCATCCTTTTTTCTGCAGTTGCACATTTTTGTGGTTTTGTCTTAGCTTGCTGCATGGGGTTGTTCGGTTTTCGTTAAAATGTTTTTGTTCTGACCGTCTATTATTTGTTTCATGTTCGGTGTACGGCTATAGCTCAATTTGATGGTGTTTCGGTTAAATACTTTCCGCAACTTGTGGCCAGCAGTTGGAAAACATGTGTCGACAAGGCTGATGAACGCTCTTCCTATATTAGATTTAACGTTTCTGTTAAACGGAGGGTTAAACCCTATGACATCTCTACGTCTGTTCTTTTGCTTTGGTGGTCTTTGTGATGTAGGCTTGAACTTGTGTAATGCTTCCTGATATGGGGCTGCAGCCTCGTTGAAAACGTGTTCATCAGATGAACAAAAGCAAAAAGAAATTGTGTACACTATGATCGTGGACATTTCAAGACTTCATACATCATCAACTCCGGAGGTCCCCGAAATCCTGTCTCCAGGCCCCGCTGGCTAAGAGAAACGATGGAATCTAGGAGCGAGAATGCAACGGTCTGCGACCATCTGAAGCTGTCTGCGTCGGTCTTATCGCAGACGATCGTAAAAATAGGAAGCAAATGTTTCCATTTGAGGAGGCTGGAAAGGGTTTTCAGCTGAGCGCGCGTGCATAGGCCACACACGCAATTGTAAAGCTGCTCGCGTCAGCTATGATTCAAAATGGGTCACCAGAAATAAGCAAATGCCGATAATTTTGCTCACCTTTCTTCTAATTCCTATATATATGTGGAATTTAAATAGACACCTCCTATTCACTAAAACTACGAACATTCTACACAAATGGTTTAACGGTCACTTAAATCCGTTTGTGTTGGCCTGTAGCTCCACTCGCGCACGGACTCGAATGAGAGGGTGACGCATGCGTAAATGCTGGTCTTGTAAGCCCCTCATTTTTCCTGATTTTGCACCTTTACTCGTTTGTATCTCTGCTCGCGGACGGTGATTTTTTAAACATTTTTTGCCTGTTAGCTTAGATTAATTTAAAACGTTTGTCTTTTAAATTAAAAAAAAAATCTGTAAGTGAAAAATAATTAGAGACACATTTCCAAAAATTTAAGATAAAGTGGCCTACTGATTT
>NW_027179764.1:25000-35000 GCF_036669935.1 Montipora foliosa
ATCGGTGAATATTCACCGAGACGAAGCAAATGAGAGCCTGCAAATTTTGTATGATCACCTGTGTATTTATACTAAATGTGAATATTGCTAATATATTAAAAGGCCTTGCGTGTGAATAATAAATAATTATTTATTGTTCTCAGAGAATTATATTTAAATTGTAGAGATTGGAAGTGACAGTGCATTTTGCAATTGCTACGAATAAAAAATAATCCAATGCATGTTGAAATTCAGGAAGAGTAAGTAGATTAGTCATGCAGCCATAAATTTGTTGTGAGGTAATGAGGGTGTGAACTCTCCCTGTTTTACACTGGTATAAATATTTAGTGATGTTTAGATTGGAGTATGTTGAAATGCAATTAACTTTGAGAAGTCTCTCTACATGTAAGATCTAATATCTTAAAAACTTCATTCATTTAATGAGATTAACTGTCTTCCACCTGGAAGATGCAGATGGAAGTATCACTTAATTAATAAACGAATATGAATGTGAGCACAGACATGTGAAGAATCACTTCAATCGTGTGTTGCTTGACATATTTTATGAAGGCTCAGACCTCAAGTACCTTCCAGGTGAGAGACTTGTCATCAGAGATAGTTAATCAGTAAACAAAGCCTTGGAGTAAGAAGTCTCCGATTAGAAATTTTCCGTTCTGGGTGTACATGTACACACAGGGTCTAAAGATTAAAAAAAAATTACAATAAAATATTGTGAGTGTTGAGAACTTAAAGAAGATAGTTGAAGTACAATAATAATAAAGTATTCTCTTGTGTCTCACAATGTGGTCACTTGTGATGTAGATCGTGATGTTTCGACTGCATACTGCTAGTCTTCATCAGGCGATGAGGTCAACTGGTTACACTTCACCTTTTAAGCAGGATGCTTCGCTGTGATTGGTTGGTTTTCAGAAGCTATAATTGGTGCATTTTGATCCTCGCTTTACTTCGTTCCAAAGCGGGAACGAAGTAGAGTTTATTGATCGTGAGCCTCATTGGTACACATGCAGGGTCAAAGAGGTGATTCACATAAGACTTCACCCTAACAACATCAACAGGGATAGTGGAATAGAAATTCCGGAAGCATGGATGCCCACGATCAAGAAGCACAACCACAGGAGAACTGTACGACAGCGGACTGCCAAAGGAACAACACACCAAAACAGCGAGGATCAAAATACTCCAATTACAGCTTCTGAAAATTAACCAATCACAGTAGAGCATCCTGCTTAAAAGGTGACGCGTAACCAGTTGGCCTCATCACCTGATGAAGACTAGCAGTATGCAGTTGAAACGTCGCAATCCACATCACAAGTGACTACATTGTAAGACAAACGAGAAAACTTTATTATTATTGTACTTCACCACAATGAATAACAGCAACCTTTTTTACGATACTTGTTGTACTTTTTCTCCAATATTAAGGTAGCTCTTGACTTGTGAAAATGTACACATGTAGGAAAGGATAGTCTCCTATGCAGCCATGTAATATCCAATGACTGTATCGAAATGCTTGCCTCCATTTAAACTAAAACCCGATCCAGGCTAGCCAAACAATGTATGCATTGTAACAGCCATGTGTTGCAGAAGGTAAAGGAAAGTTATTGTACTCCAGTGTTTTGCGGCCATTAGTAGTTTAGTTCAAAATGAGGAACACAGACAGTTCTCTGAACCATTGTAAGTTTGGCCTATTGGTTTGGGTCCCAGACCAAAGAGGTCAAGGTTCGAAGAGACGTGTGTTGTATGGCAAAGTCTTTAGTGTGAAACTACATGTATTAATTCTTAAAATTTCCTTTTAAGAAAACATACTTAGGGCTTTGACGTCTAGTCAGAAATGTGGTTGTCAGGCTTACATTGTATTTTGCAGGGGTGACACCAAGATACAGTTTGTTTAGCTGAATCATATTTATTCTCTGTGAGGCATGGCCTTGTGATTACAAAGAGAACTATATAGGATAATAATTTGATAGTTCTTTAATGTGGCAGTGGTCTCATTTTGAATCCGTTTTCACCTACAAGGTTAAATTGGTGATCTTCATTTTACTTAGGTTGAATAGTTAGCAACTATCAACCCCCCAAAAAGGACAGAAAACATCTATAGATATCTTCCCTCAATTCTGTCTTATGCATTTCAACACATCTTGTTAATGTTTCGTATCATCTTATCGGTTTCTTTATTGATACAATTATCTATTCACTCTCAACATTACAATGTAGTAAGGGAACAAAGAAGTGTACTATGCACTTACTGGTTCCCGATTTCAGACCCTTCAGATCTATAGTCCTGTGTCTTCACCACTACACTACAATGACGAATATGCTCAACCTCTTTTCATTATTTTACTTTTGCATAATAAGTCAATAATTGATATCCACGTACATGTATAATAACCAAAACTGACCCTAATTTCCTTCTAGGCTTAATTTAGGCTCCAGAAAAAAGTTTCTTCAATTCATCTAAGTGCATATTCAACCTTGGTAGGTTAAATGAGGATCACCAATTTAACCTACTTTTTCAAGGTAAAACTGGATTCAACCTGAGAATGGATTTTAAAGGCAACATTGATGTCTCCCATCTATTTTAGATTCTAAAGTGGTACCAGAGTACTTCCGCAGCGTACAGTGTTATAAGATGGACCAAGAGATATCAAGTAATGAAAAGACACCACTGTTAGGAACAGAACATCCTACTTTGGAAAACCACAGAACACATGATGTTCCAGTGTATGACACCAAACCAAATGGCCCTTCACCACTAAGCCGGTCATTTTCGACAGATTCAAGCCAATTTGGAAGTACAACAGTAATCTCCTATCACAACATTTGTTACTCAGTCACCACCAAGGAGAAAGGAATAAAGAAAGAGAGACAAATTATCAAAAATCTCAGGTGAGGGTTGTGCTACTGTAACATCATTTGAATGTTATTTTGAAGAAAATAAAGGATTTTACCACAATTGCTTGTAATTTCGCAATCTGATAGGTTAATTTACCATTGTCAATAAGAGTCTAGACAATGCTGTACGCATCATGCTCGCATCAATTTGTCACGCATTGTAATAGCCAATCAGGAACGCCCATTTGGGAAATAAACCAATCATATTGCTCTTTCTTTGTGTCATGATTTTGCTCACGCTCTGAAATAAAAACTTTCTTTAGTTTTGAATATTGTGGTAAAAAACAAATCCAAAGTGGTTCAGTGTTGTCTGTACTCTTATCGACAACAATATTTGTCATCACAGTGGTTAAAATTTGTTCTGGAGTCACTCAGCTGTGCCTCGTGAGTCCACAACATTTTGACCATTGTGATGACGGATATCATTGTCGATAAGAGTACAGACAACGCTAAACCACTTTCGATTTGTTAAATTGAAGCAAGCAAGATCATTGTTAAGTTAAAGTAGTAGATAAACAGATACTTTCATAGTGGAGACCCAAACAAATTTAACAAACATTGTAACATGGAGTACTAGTAGTGGAATTGAACATAGGCAACATTTGTGCACAGTGCTCTGACCTTTGCTCCAACTCTTCTCTTTATAAAGTTTTTTATTCTTTAATCCATTGACTCCTAAACCACCCCCTATTGACGAGTAAAATTGTGTGGTATCAGAGTAAAATCTGTTAATGAAAATTTGGTTTTATCAATTCCTCTATTCACTCTGATGAAGGGTTAACGCTCGAAACATCAGCTTTCCAAATCATTCATGGTGGTAATAATACTAATTCGACGTTTATCAACACGTTTGATAAAACCAGATTTTTCTGTTTGACTCTCCCATTGACGCAGCACCACAGTTTCTTTAGAGACTAGAAATTTGTAAAATCTATTAAGTCTCACTCCAAGGAGTCATTGGGTTAGAGACGACATAGTTTTTGAGTGGATGTAGGGGTTACAGGTATTAATATAAATTTAAATTCTTTCTGTATTTCATGATTTAAGTGGCCTTGTGCAACCTGGATTAAATGCAATACTTGGACCAACAGGAAGTGGAAAGACAACGTATGTATAATATTATATAATAGGATATCAAATTTTCTTCCTATTTTTCAACAAATGTCCTATCTTCATCCTTTTTATTTTTCCCTTTACTCTGAGACCCTTTTTAAGGAGCAATATGGTTTCTTGATAAGGTACCCCAGTGGTGAGGGAATTTGACGAGGTAAAAGGGATCAGTGATGAAGGATGTTGAGATCTTTTTAATTTGTATAATGAAAAAATCTTAAGACTTCTCCATCAATGATCAAAGACCCAAAAAACTAAGGACTTCCTCCCACCTCCTAAAAGTAAATAACACATCAAACAGTAAATGGGATAAACATGATTTTGATGATTGTCGAGTCATTTCTGGTGAATTATCACAGAGTCCTCATTTCTCACACCCCCAGGCGGGCGTTACTAAACACAGGAACGGAACGGAATTAATATACCGGAATAAACCGGAATATGCCGGAATGAGGCGGAATGACACCGGAATGACACCGGAATGAAACGGAATGAACAAGAATGGTACCGGAATATACCGAAACGAGCCGGAATGACACCGGAATGAGGCGGAATGACACAAATAAAGCGTAATAAACGGGAATATGCCGGAACAAGGCGGAATGACTCTGGAATAAAACAGAATGACACCGGAATGAGACGGAATAAACAAGAATGGTACCGGAATATACCGGAACGAGGCAGAATGACAACAGAATAAAGCAGAATAAACCAGAAGGACGCCAGAATCAAGCTGATTAGCGTGGACCGGAATGACAAGGAACAAAAAGTAATTTTTATCAGTCTAGACTGTGGAAGAATAATTGTTGCAGAAGAGAGAGACTGACTGAAAAAAAAAATACATTAAAGGGGAAGTAACAAGTCTTGGAACGAGTCACAATATGTTCTCACAATTCTTCATGTAAATATATTATCAACGATCGATCTTTTTTCTGTGCTTCTGACTTCTTTCTTCAAACAAGGAAAAATTGCGTTCAGGTTCGATGGCATTATTGCCAACAATCGGGAAGAGAAAAAGAGTCCTCCGCCTGTTTGCGCGAATCTATTTCCGTATATCTCCATCACGTGTGGGTCGTGGGAAGCAGGCAAGCAGCAACGGTAATTAGTTTGTGGTTCGCTGAACTTGATTGTGATTGGTCAATAGACAACTGACCAGTCAGAATGAAGTAAAAATGTTCACGGGTTTTCTGACTCGCACAGTGAAAGCCGCTTCCGAGATCCATAGACAAAACAATTAGAATAACATTCTGTTTCTCTTGCTACTGCATTTGTTCACGAAAAAAATGTTACTTCCACAACAAATAATTATTCATTCTGCGACAGATGTACCTGTCAAATCTTTTTCGTAATCGAAGTGTTCCAAACGTTACAAGAGGCAAAAACACATGCCATTCCCTCAGGGAATCACGTGACACAACGAAAGCTTACTGAAACAACCGAAAATCGGTCGGCGCTAACTAACACACCAACTTGTGGAATTTCCAGTTTCATTCATTCTCTCTCTTCTGCAACAATTATTCCTCCACAGTCTAGACTGATAAAAATAACTTTTTGTTTCTTGTCATTCCGGTCCACGCTAATCAGCTTGATTCTGGCTTCCTTCTGGTTTATTCTGCTTTATTCTGTTGTCATTCCGCCTCGTTCCGGTATATTCCGGTACCATTCTTGTTTATTCCGTCTCATTCCGGTGTCATTCTGTTTTATTCCAGAGTCATTCCGCCTTGTTCCGGCATATTCCGGTTTATTCCGCTTTATTTGTGCCATTCCGCCTCATTCCGGTGTCATTCCGGCTCGTTTCGGTATATTCCGGTACCATTCTTGTTCATTCCGTTTCATTCCGGTATCATTCCGCCTCATTCCGGCATATTCCGGTTTATTCCAGTATATTCCGTTCCGTTCTGTTCCGTTCCTGTGTTTAGTAACGCCCCCCCCCCCCAGGCCAGAATGTTACAAACAGAGACTTCAAGAAACAAGTAAATGTAAAACTGTGACGAGAAAACACAGCATTCCTTTTGTTTGCAGTGGACAGTATAGTAAATAATTTATGGAAAATTGTCTAAAAGGTCTTAATAATTGTTTTTGTTCTGCGTTTACCACATTGGTGTAGTAGACCTTTGGATAATTCTTCAGGAATTACTTACGGTCAACTGCAAACAACAGAAATGGAGTATTTTGCTTGTTAGTTAGATTTTTTGCTTTCTTTAATGGTGTCATTGTATTTGGTCTTTGTCTTTCACATTCCAGCCATGGTTGTGTGAACAATGAGGACCCTGCAGTATTTCACATGAAAATGACTCAGAGCTACCCTTTGTAACCAACAATGTTTTGCTATTAATCATAACCATTACAATTTTCTCAAATTGTATTGGTGCATTGACTACTTTATTTTTCACTAATTATTGTGTATAATGGTAACAGGACTGAGTGGAGTCCAATTTGGTGTGTAGTCATACGAGTGATTAACAAAATTGGACGACCGTGTAGTGGGAGTCCGATTTGTTTAATCACTAGTATGATTACAGACCGAATTGGACGACACAAAGTCCTGTTAGCAATTAATCATGACCATTACAATTTCCAAGAAAGGAAAATTAGTGCATTCCTTTTTCACTGTCTAATGTTACAAATTCGTCCATTTTGGAAAATCCACAGTTTGGTAGGCTAAGTGGTTGTTGCTATGGTTATTGTGATAAATTCTGTGATTGGTGGATTAAGCTGAGTGCACTTAATATAATGATTGGCTGATGTAACTGTTCGATTTCAGGTATCCGATTATTTACTGTTGTATACAGCTGTCTTTTTCAGGCTTCTGGACATCTTGGCTGGCCGGAAGGATCGAAAACATCTGTCAGGTGCAGTCCTTGTTAATGGACAAAAGCAACCAGAGAATTTCAAATGTATCACCGGATATGTTGTACAGGTTGGTTGAAGAAAGCCAAAGTGACAAACACACACAGCTTTTAGAATTGTCTTTAAATAAAACAGAACTTATAACAGAGATTTATACGGCAAACAGCAAAATGTGACTTTTACCAAAATCAAAGAGACGAAAAGAGAGAAATGCTCCTCGCACGTATCTGGATAATTTAAGCAACTGTCTCTGATTATAGACACCTGAACATTTCAGAGGGCTCCAACGGGATTTGAACCATTTTGGTAACCAATTATGTATGAAATCATATTTCATTATGCATGGTTCTCTTGGCGTAAACACTGACGGCTTAGTTGACCCAGTGAGTGACATCATGGACCACAGCGTTTATACCATCTACTGACGTTACACCAATCACTTGACTCTGAAGATGAGTTACGCTTAGGTTAGCTAAACATCATTCAATGTCACCCTAATCAGTCCTCAGGACTACACTCACCCGGACGATCGTACTTCTCTTTAAGAATTGTAGTGGGTTAATCTAAGGACGGTGCCTACTATTATTATTGTGCATACGTTCTGCGCATCTAAAAAAACTACGCGGAGAAAGCATAACTTAGCAAGTACTCTTGGTATCCAAAAAGAAGATTGGGGGTAACCATGCATTTTTTTAGAGATAATTAAGCTTCATTTTGGAAAAGGACGCCATACGTTGCCTTGTATTTTAAAGCTTTTTATAAATATTGTTGATTGATTATCTTTGAAAAATGAGTGGTCTCCCCCAATTTTCTTTTTGGATTTCAATAACACTTGTTAACATCTGCTTTTCCCGCATACTCATAAACCGCGCAAATATACCTTTAACCCTTTAAGCCCCGAGGGGTTTCCCATTGACGAGTAAAATCGTCTGGCGTTAGACAGAGTAAAATCTATAAGTGCCATTTGGCACTATCGGGGCTGAAAGGGTTAAACGGGGACATGGTCTTTTCACGCTGTTAGCTTAACCCTTTAAGCCCCGAGGGGTTCCCCATTGACGAGTAAAATCGTCTGGCGTTAGACAGAGTAAAATCTATAAGTGCCATTTGGCACTATCGGGGCTGAAAGGGATAAATTAGTAGGCACTGTCCTTGATGCTTTCTAAATCACTTGCTCACGAATGAAGTTCATTCAACACTTTTGATTGAACCCCACTCTATGCATTCATTTTTTTTTTAATTTGCCAGGATGATGTTGTGATGGGAACTTTAACGGTGAGAGAGAACTTGCATTTCTCTGCGTCCTTAAGACTCTCCAGAAAGCTGAGTAAACGCGAGCGTTCAAAGAGAGTAGAGGAAACTCTTAGCAACTTGGGCTTGTTTCATGTGGCGGAGTCTAAAGTACGTACAGATAAGTCTAATGGTAATGGTAATGCATTTGTATACTGCACATATCACATCAGTCTCGTGGTGGTTTGTCAATTCTCCGAGAGTTAGACCACCAACATCGATGGTCTCCAGTGTGTGGGTTCTTTAAGGTCCCACATTGTTGGTTAACAGGAAGGGTTGTAAGACGGGGCCCACGGTTTATAGTCCTTATCAGAGAAGACTGTAAAGTCTAACCATTTGCAGATGAAATTACAAAGGCAGCACTTTCTCCTCAGTTAGTTTTAAGAAGATGAGCATCGCTGGGTCCAGCTAGGGTTTGACACATTGACCCCTGGGAGTGAAACTTGACATATTTTACTCTGTCTAACGCCAGACGACTTTACTCGTCAATGGGGGGGTGTCCTAGGGCGTTTGAGGTGTGAATGGGTTAACCCACTGACCCCTGGGAGTGACACTTGATAGATTTTACTCTGTCTAACGCAAGACAAGTTGTTTACTCGTCAATGGGGGTGTCCTAGGGCATTTGAGGTGTGAATGGGTTAACCCACTGACCCCTGGGAGTGACACTTGACAGATTTTACTCTGTCTAACGCAAGACCAGTTTACTCATCAATGGGGGTGTCCTAGGGCGTTTGAGGTGTGAATGGGTTAACCCACTGACCCCTGGGAGTGACACTTGACAGATTTTACTCTGTCTAACGCAAGACAAGTTTACTCGTCAATGGGGGTGTCCTAGGGCGTTTGAGGTGTGGTGAATGGGTTAACCCACTGACCCCTGGGAGTGACACTTAATAGATTTTACTCTGTCTAACGCAAGACCTGTTTACTCGTCAATGGGGGCTGTCCTAGGGCGTTTGAGGTGTGAATGGGTTAACCAACTGACCCCTGGGAGTGACACTTGACAGATTTTACTCTGTCTAACACCAGACGACTTTACTCGTCAATAGGGGTGTCCTAGGCCGTTTGAGGTGTGAATGGGTTAACCCACTGACCCCTGGAAGTGACACTTCATAGATTTTACTCTGTCTAACGCAAGACAAGTTTACTCGTCAATGGGGGTGTCCTAGGGCGTTTGAGGTGTGAATGGGTTAACCCACTGACCCCTGGGAGTGACACTTAATAGATTTTACTCTGTCTAACGCAAGACAAGTTTACTCGTCAATGGGGGTGTCCTAGGGCGTTTGACGTGTGAATGGGTTAACCCACTGACCCCTGGGAGTGACACTTAATAGATTTTACTCTGTCTAACGCAAGACAAGTTTACTCGTCAATGGGGGTGTCCTAGGGCGTTTGAGGTGTGAATGGGTTAACCCACTGACCCCTGGGAGTGACACTTAATAGATTTTACTCTGTCTAACGCAAGACAAGTTTACTCATCAATGGGGGGTGTCCTAGGGCATTTTAGGTGTGAATGGGTTAACCCACTGACCCCTGGGAGTGACACTTGACAGATTTTACTCTGTCTAACGCAAGACCAGTTTACTCGTCAATGGGGGTGTCCTAGGGCGTTTGGGGCATGAATGGGTTAAGCAGTCTCCTCCATTAAGCACGTGATCTTCCGCACGAAAGTCCGCTGCTCAAGCAACTGGGCCACAATTCTATATGAAATCAGCGGCAACTGTCTTTGCATGAAATGATTTAAAATTTAAAAATTGGGGGATTGCTTTTAAAATCATGCCGAGCCTTTTCAATTATTGCCATTCATGAAAAGGGCTAGAGGAGAAACAAAACGCTACAAAAGCGCTGTACCAGTCTTCCTGAA
>NW_027179764.1:40000-45000 GCF_036669935.1 Montipora foliosa
AAGACTGCTTTATGGCGCAAATGGCAGCCGTGCAGTGTGCAATATTAACTGAGTAACAAGTAGAATTCACAGGTGCCCCCAGAACAGAATGAATGAGAGATCAACACCAGGAGTTCATTAAGGGGAGCCTCTATCTCCACTAATTCCTTGAGTCAACACTTTCCCGAGTGTGGCTGAGTTGGTTGAGCACCGGGCTGCCGTGCGGGAGGTCGTGAGTTCGACTCCGGCCGGACCAACAGTAAGGGTCTTAAAATAACTGAGTGAGTGCTACCTTTGTATTTACATCCGCAAATGGTTAGCCTTTCACAAACATCTTCCATGTTCATTAGTTCCCTGTGGGACGTTAAAGAACCCACACACTATTCGAGAAGAGTAGGGGATGAAGTTCCCGGTGTTGTGGCTGTCCTCTGTGAGTATATGGGTGGGTGGGTGGGTATAGCAGGTCCACATCAGCTAAATAGCTGCCACAACTTCAACCTGCTCAAATAAATAAATAACATAACATAACATAACAGTAAAATCATTTTTAGGAACAGGTTTTTCCCGCGAAAAGTATTATGTTTCCCTTTACGCTGAGATATCTCTGTTTTGACTGGCTTTTACAACAGTGTGCGTTCAGAATCTCTCAAGGGAAGCGTTCTATAAATAAATCTACTCGGGAAAGGATAGACTCCCATGCCAAGTATAGGAGAGATAGAGACCCCTTTGATGAGCTCCTGACCAACACCATATTCTCAAATATCGATAGGATTTTAAGAGCTAAACTTGCGTCGTGGTGTCATCAGCGATTGAAAGTTTCTTGAAGTGACTTTGTTTTTCTTAGCTGGTAACAGTATCTGGACGAGCAGCGAAAAACATACTGAGAAATCCACAGACTTCAATTGTTCAGGTGAGAGACTCCCACCTTGGCTCACCTTGGGCTTATTTTTTTGGCTTGTCACGCTATCTTAAGGAACTATTGCGTGAAGTGCCAAAATAAATCACGCTCGCCTTGTGCTTTCTATTTATACTCCGTTAGTATCCTAAGTGGAGTGTTTTTGCTGTCATCGTCTTGTCTGAATGAAAACGGTATTTACGCATTGTTTTTATTTGCGATTAAATATTTTGTTCTGTTTGTTTTTTAAAGCATAACGTTTGCGTTTATGTTGGATTTCAAAGAATAAATCTTTCAAAAATTCCGCTTTTGGGGAAACCTTGCATATAAAATTATTAATTAAGACATCGACTTCGTCCTCTTCGAGGAAATGGCTTCGTTAAGTTATCATTATGATAGCGTCAACCGCTCCGTTATTTATTAAATGTTTACGGGATTTTCTGCATTCAAGAAAGTCACAGAAAATAGAGGATTTCATCCCCGCAAAAAAACAAATATTCTGGAAAATGTGTTTATTTCTCACTGGCGGTGAGAATGCAACCAATTTTTTAAGGGCAGTTGTCACCTAACCCTAGTTCAGTTGCCTAGCAACCACAAGTCTACTGTAGCTTAGTGGTAGAGTATCCGTAGTAATCGGAAGGTCATATCTTCGACTCCTGTTTAAAGCCGTCGGGTTTTTCTTTCCCGAGTATTCCCGAGTGAGTCAGTGTTGATCAATGCATCTCTTTATACCTACTGATCTTTCCGATCAGTGATACACCGCTCAAAGTTGATGAAAAATTGTTAGGCGTTGCCCACGGTTTAGTTAAAGTTCTTATAAAGACTAACCATTTCAGGTGTAATAAGCAATTTACAGAAGTCTTCCTGTCTTCCTTCCTGTCCGTTCTTTCCTCTTCGTTTAATTTAACCCAGAAAATAGTCATGATTCTAATGCTACAAATCACACCGGGCATATTTGATTTCCAAGCTTCGTGACCTCAGTCATCAAAATAGTAGTCTCGGTAAAAAATGTGCACAGGAATCCCATCTACTATTTGCTTGAAAGCGCTCATATCGGATATGCGATAAAAATGTGCATCCGTCGAACTCGGTATCGCGACAAGCTCCTTAACACTGGGTATCCTGTCGCCTAGGGCCACAAGAAAGATTTCTGGTCCGAGTGCCTTGATCCGACTGGCTGCCCAAGTTAAGCTCTGTAGGTTTTCAGTAGCAGGCCCATTAGTTACCAGTACCACTCTCTTTTGGCTTCCTACGCGGACTCCAGAGTCGCGGTTCAGTAGCAGTCCGTTTTGTGTCGTTTCGAGAGCATTCAGTATGCTCTTGTTTCCTCCTTGATGGTGCATTTTACTGAGAAGTAGTTCAGTTGTGAGCTGGTGAATAACCAAAGAAAGTCTAGAATTGAACAGTGAAGAGACTTGAGAGGAACACTTTGCATTAACTTTGTTTAATAAGGTCTTGTGTCATCAGGTTTAGGTGTGCAAATAAACGAAAGAGCTTGGGGAGAGTATGCGCCTTTTATTCCCAGTCCCCAGTTTTTATTGTTTTGGCCGCACTTCTGCTAATATATAGACTTAGCCAAGCCTGAATGCGAAGCTTCAGGGTTATTTATCTCATTTGCGTTCGGTTGAAAACATGGATCGTCAAAGACCTATGAAACTAATTAACTTTTCTGGACTTAATTATTTATAGCAATGTGGCTTAGAATACCTTATTTTATCAACGCCAAAAAGACGGCCACGAAGTAGTTCGTTGCATTTAAAAATCATGGCTCCAACGCAAATGTTTATCTTCATCACTAACCTCAATTCCTCGATGTTGTTTTCCAGCTGCCGTTCTAAAATTGCTTGAAAGCATTTCCCTGAGATTTTTTCCATCCTTTAGCAGAGGTTTTTCCGTGAAAAATCATTTCGAACAGTCCAGAAAAAGCAATTATGTTTGCACATGCAAACCACATAAACCCATTCACTTAGTCTAACTGAGGTCACATTGGCATACATGGAGGGGTGGACGTAGTACGGACGGTCGCGAATGACGTCATAGCTAAAACCAACATTTCTCGTATCCATGCCAGGTGATCTGGTGACGTAATTCGAAGGACTGGGGAGAAAGATTTTGACGCCGTATCCCACAACCGCGCTCGGCCTTATTTTCGAATTCAACATGGCAGAGGCGAGGTTAGATCTTGTCGGGTCTACTTGAATGTTCATTCAGTAACAGGAAATGTCGTAGACACCTAATGATCTGTTGATTTTTGGCGATGGCAATACTGCAGGGAGTTTGGAAACAACACCTAAGGCCGCGCGCGGTTATGGGATACGGCGTTAAAATTTTTCTTCCCGGTCCTCTAAATTACGTCACCAGATCACCTGGTGGGACCTTAATCTTTGTGCTCCGCGCGCGCTCCTTCGGCGCGCGGAATTCAGCTTTGATTTCCCGCACATCCCACAGTAGAAAACTTAAGCAACAACGACGCGACGGCAACGGCAACGAGAACGTCATCTCAAAATATAAATTCGCGTTATTGTAATCATGACTTGGTGACTATTTCAACCTTTTGAATATGACAAGGTTGTGGTAGTTCCTCAAAAATTACATTGGTCGGAACGGTGCTTAATTTAGGCGAGAAAATTATAATTTATCCTCGATTGCTGAGGTTCTTCCTAAAACCTCAAATTTGGCTATTTTACGTTGTTGTTTTGCTGGCGACGGCAAATAAATGGACAAAAGCGAAAAATGCACGTGCAGGGCGTGCAAACTGCCCAGTAATTATGCAAATTTGTGAAGTTCTAATTGCCCTCTCTGTTGTCGTTGCTTAAGTCCTCTAATCGGAAAGCCTGGTACGGGCTACAATTGGCGACCTTTTGCCATTAGAACAGTTCCTGTGTTGATTCTTTTGCTTACCTTGGGTGACTTAAAATTGAAGCTTACAGATGCATTGGCACCAAATGTTATTGCAGCGAATCGTGAGTCAGGCTCAAACCTTGTCACCAGGCTCTTCACAACACTTACACTGACATTGAAGTCGGCCCTGGATATCGACTCGGATGAATCGAGAACAAACACGACGTCATAATATGGAGTGAATCTCTTGTCTCTTGAGTTGTCATGGCGATCAAGGAGATATGTCATCATTTTATGTCTCGTTTCTTCAAGTGGAGGAATAGCTCGCAAACCTAAAACACAATATGTTGTGCGCATTAACTTTCAAAACTCCTCTACTGAGAACCTTCTGTGCTCCACCCTTTTGGTGGAGCGAAAGGAAACGCTTCTGGGAACTAAGTTTAATCCCAGTCTTCTTTGAAGTAAAGTCAAATTCTTAACATTTATGCGGGGAGTATGTCAGCCATAGTTAATTGTCTACTGCGGTCCTGTAACTTGCTGACCTTCCGATGTTGTCTCGACTGCTGTAGGAGCCCTCGGAATTTTTGCGAGTATTCCCTAGTCATCACCAATGAATGCATCTCTTCACTTTTCTGCTTATGGCTTAGAGGTCAAGATAGAAAGTGGGACAATCATTCTCTACAAAAAAAAAGTTAGTGTGGGCAGTTCAAATAGAATGACATTCATATCTTATCTGTTAGGCTTACTTTCGTAAATATCCTCCGCTGTTTCCCAAAACACTTGGCCGCAACATGTCTCTGCCACGAGCAAAGCGACCAACACTTCTATAAAGAAAGTCATTGGTTTTGTGTATCTGTAATTTATGATCTCTCCACTTCTAATGAATTAAGTTTCACGTGTAGAACATAGTTGGGCATCAGTGTATGTGCTCTCTGGAAATTTTCAAACCATGAAATATTAGAAGTGTGCTCTTATCATAAGGCATTCCATAGCTTTTCAAAATGTCAAGATAAGTAAAGGAATTTCCCCTGTCCCATGGCTACTTCGGTGGATTTAGGTGAGCCTCGGATCCGCTGAACATTTTTTTGTTTTGTGATCCTGCTGTTTGGACATGATTAAACCAACCTTTTTTTCTTGCCTTTATCTGAACTTGAATCCGATCGCTTAATTTAAGGGGTTTGTTGGCAGTTTTGTGTTACATTTAACGTTATCGGCAAACGCTTCCAACATGAAAGGGAGAAGTGATCCTTGTACTTATCTGAATAACTTAAGCAATAAGGCCATT
>NW_027179764.1:52500-60000 GCF_036669935.1 Montipora foliosa
TATTAACTCTGTTTAAACTAGAACCGTTTGTTTCGGCGCTTAACAACAGAACGGGAACATCAGTTGACAACGGCGCGCGCAGAAAAATGTCCATATTATGTCAGATTAAAGTAGAGTTCAGACTTTTCCGCGTTCTCTCGCGTCGTCAACTGAGGTTCCCGTTCTGTTGCTAAATCAACCTCAGTATTAGGTGAATTTCAACCAACCTCTAGAAACTCGGATAACAATGGGGAAATCTCTTTAATTGTTTGGTGATGTTTCACCGCATCGTAAGTTCATACCCACGATACTGACGTCATCATTATGTATCTGCTTCATGGTGGTATAGCCGTTCTAAAACGCTGGAAAACTTGAGCGGGCAAGTGACAATTTGTTTCGCTCGTCGCTGTGATTTGCTGAGAATGTGGCGCGAAATGTTCAAAGGCTTTGAAAAAGAGGCTGAATTGATGTTCTTTTACTTTACTCTTTTGTTCTCTTCTTTTTTTACCTTCAGGGTGGGTGTGTTCTTCTTCTTGGTGATGAACACGGTTTTTGGAAATTTGTCTGCAGTTGAGTTATTCATCAAGGAAAGACCAACATTCATGTCAGTTGTTGAATATTCTTCTATTTTCTATTATATAATAAGCTCAATCATGCGCTCGTTTTGATTGGTTCTCACCTATGATCTATTAGAGGACAGACGCATAGCCGACGTCATCATCAGAAATTTGTAGTTCTTTATTTTATAAAACAAATAGATTCCTTGTTGCCGTGCGTCTGTTAAGTAATGGATCACAGAAAACGTCAAAATGTGATTGAATCAATTTAAGTAGTTTATATTGTAGCCGACAATTTTTTCACCTTTGCTCCCCCCTCAGCAGAACAGCAGGCCTCGGTTGTTCGAAAGGTGGATAAGGCTATCCAGTGGATAAACACTAGCAAAGCCAATTATTATGTTATCCAGTGAATAGTGATTCATCCAGTGGATAGCGTTATCCACCCTTCAGGCAACTGGCGCCAGAAGTTCACCTTCTACGCCTTTTCTTCATTCGTGGCGCAAGAAAGCTCTGTTACCATTTTTAACCTTGCCTTGTCTTTGCATTGCAGACACGAATCAGCGAGTGGATATTACAGAATCTCGGTGTATTTTTTGGCCAAAGTCTTCTGTGACCTCATCCCCCTTCGTCTTGTACCTGCCTCTATATTTTCAGCCGTTGTTTACTTTATGACAGGTAATTGTTTTCGTTGTGCATGATGTGATTTCCTAAGTATTCGCTTACCCTCCCGGATCCCATTTGTTCAATTATCCCAGATTGAAAATTAACCAAGGAGTTAATTTCTCTTCTCCTAAAGTTTGTTGAACATTGATATTCTTGAAAAACAAAAATAAGGAAATGAAACTTTCACCAAAAAAGTTTGAAAAATGAAACAAAATTTTGCGCTCATGCTGGATTAAGAGATAGCGACTTTCATATGACCTTGAAAAAAAAAATGGAAAAACAGAATGTAAACAAAAATGCAAAACATTTAATTGTCTTATCGAACAAAAACAAACGAGCGCAAATTTTCATTGGCTTAGCGAACACGGATGCAAATAACGTCATCTCTCCATGGAACTCTCTAGAAAGTTTCGCTTTGACGTCATTTGAAGTGCAGTAATGTGATTGGGCAATCGATCTGTTTACTGCCCATATTAGGAGTTTCCTTGGCGGGAATGAGGAGGTGGTTTTGTTTTAATCTTGCCAAACATTGGTTATTGAAACAAATTGCGAACACTTTTTCAAGGTCACACGAAAATCGCTCTAAGTATTTTATTGGTGTTGCGCTCACTCGTGAAATATTTTTCAACACGAGAAGAGAAATTTCGTATCTCCAAGCGGCCATATAATATTCTATTTATTACATAAACACCAATGAAATACTAAATCATTTCACGAAAGGCATCGAAAGGCGCGTTTTTATATGTAACCATAGCAACAGTGATCTTTTCGCGTGTGAAGATATCCTGTTTTCGCGCGAAAGCTCACTTGGTATTTCATTGGTGTTTATATAAAAAATTGCTTTATCAATTGAGCTGCGAAGCCACATCTGTTAGGATCAGGGAATTTTTTTGGAGTTCTGGAAGGGGTCATACGTTCGAATCCCAGTGAAGCTCTTTTTCAGTCCATTGCTCAAATTTTGATGTTAGTTTATTAGTATATTCTCAGCACCAAATACCCCAAATTTTCTCAATTTTCTTGCAGGCCTTGATCGTCAAGCTGCAAAGTTCTTTATTTTTACGTTCACCCTCATTTTGACGAATCTCTGTGCCTGCAGTGTGGGTTTCTTTGTCAGCGCATGCGTACGGACGTTCGCTATAGCAAACCTCCTAGTTGGTCTGCCTTATGTGTTCATGATGGTAAGTGATTTTTTTTCAATTTATTGATTGACTCCGTTTTTGCTTTTAATGTTAGGGAATTTCCTTTATTGTGTTTTAATTCGGCACCCTGTTAAATCAAGTTTACTTTCATCATGTCTAAAGTAAGTTTTTCCACAGTTAATACAGGGGAATAGTTATGAAACCGGCCAAATTTCTTTGTTGTAGGTTTTTGTTCTCTTTTTTGGCCTTGACCGTGCACAAAACACAACAGTTGTTTACTCCGTACTGAGGAACTAACCAATAGAAACGTGTTGGTTACGTAATTCATACATAGTGTATGAGCGCAAAACAAAAGATTGTACACGGTCGTGGACTCTAAATCTTGGCTTCTTTGTTTGCTCCTTTGATGTTTGCCGAGTTTCAAAACCAGCCCCTCTATTAACTATGGTTATTCACAACGAACTGTTTTCATTGGAAAGCCCCATCCACACTATTGCTTCTTTACGATTCTCGTTTTTTATATCAGCAATAAACGAAGCAATTTACTTTCATCCACACAAGTTCAGAAATATGTTTTTGTATAAAAAGGAATACTTTTTTGATATATACGCATTCAACAATCAGCCTCACTAAAACTAATAAATCGGAGACTTCTTCTCTCGGCTTTGCCGTTCGTCGTTAGAATTTTGCCTGGCGCCCGGACAAACCCATCTATGCAGGCTGGCTTTTGCTATTCCTACTTTTTTTTTCTCGCACTAAAATCAGTTTCGTAAAATAGCTCTTTTATTTTCTGTTCTCTAACAGGTATTTGGTGGTGTCTTAATAAATCTAAACTCTATTCTAAGTTGGCTGGCATGGATAAAATATATCAGCATATTCCGCTATGCAATGGAGGTAACTTTAGTATTCTCAACAGAATATCACGCTTCTGATTAGTCAATGACGAATGCATAAGTAGGTTATAGAGTGCAACACGGACGTTGCTATAGAAACACGATGATGGAGTAACTCCTGCTGTTTTGAAAGTTCTCAAATTGCAGCACTCACGTAATTTTGAGAACTTTCAAACATCACTCGTGCCCATGAATCACGAAATGCACTCGTGTTCATACAGTTTTCTATACTTGTACGCCCAGGCTCTTGCTGGAATAATCAGATTTTCAATGTTGTGTGTGAATGTCGCGATCTCTGAATCAGCTACAATGAGTGTTTAGTTATTATTAGTTGTTGTCTAGTTTTTGAAAAACGCTAAGAAGGGCAGTGGCGCTATAAAGTTTCAAACTATTAGTTTGAGCTATTGTAAGTGTTTCATGACGTTCCCATCTTTGTTTATGTTGTACAATATGGGCGAAGTAGGCTATAACCTTATTGCATGGTACGTACGGATTTGAAACAAACAGAGAGAAGGAAAGATTCATTGTTGTTTGTCCACGTTGTCGTCAAAACCTTAAAATTGGTAATTTGTCGTTGTTGTCAGACGAGTACGGGAAAGAAGGTACAAATGCGTGTCGCCCGTGCAGCACGGTTTTTTTTTTCCTGTTTTAACCAATAATATTACTGGTTTTTGGCGTTGTCGTTGCTGTTGCCGTCGTCGTTTGTTAAACTCCTTATTCTCATATTTGGGTACTCGGCGTAATTATTTCATCCATTTTCTTTTAGATACTAGAGATCAATGAGCTTCACAACATGCACTTCGATTGTCCAGCGAACTCTACTCTTTGGTATGTCTTCTTTATTCGCGATTTGGTGTCGATATAGTTAGCGAAGTTGAGTGGTTAAGGCACCGGCCGTTAAATGTGAAGGTCTAGTATTGCACCAGCTCCACATACATCATGGCGCACAGCTTTCCCTTTTCCAGAGTCCATAGCTTCTGTAGAAAGCAGCAATGTCTTTCTCGGAGTCGAAGCCGCGAGGAGAATGTTCTCCCCCTGCCCCATTCCCCTCGCGGCTTTGTCGCGCACATTCGCCCTCCAAAAGACAAAACCGCCAACTGGAGGCTACAAATACCATGTAGCTCTTTTCAATCCGTTATCTCATCGAATCGATATACGACACAGCTCAATTTTGTTTTGGGTTGAGGGTCCATTGTTCGCTTTGTATGTTCATTTGTGTTCATAGTTTTCTAAACCACTCCATCAGAGAGCAGTGAGTATAAAAGCATTCTGCTACCCCTCTCCTGCGAATTATGATAGATAATTTTTTTCTGTTAATCAGCACAATTTGACAGTTTCTCTTTTTGGACCTGAAAAATCCCTCAAGGGAAATGGTCAAATAAATATTCGTCATGAAATTTACGTTTTTATGTATTTATATGTTTATTTATAAATCAGAGTGGAGTAGTGTTGGCGCTAAGCGATCACCTCTCATTTCCCACTAATGTGGCCTTGGGTCGAGGCTATATTTTGTTTTTGTTAGGTTGTCTGTGGTTTTGACAGGGAACCTATGTTTTTCCTTCTTATTATTACATTAAGAATATATATTATTAATATAATTTAATATAGTATTTCAATATTTATTGTTATTATTATTATTATTAGTAGTAGTAGTAGTAGTAGTCGTAGTAGTCGTAGCAGTAGCAGTAGCAGTAGCAGTAGCGGTAGTAGTAGTAGTAGTAGTAGTAGTAGTAGTAGTAGTAGTAGTAGTAGTAGTATATTTATCATTATCATTTTACTTCAGGATTGATTTGTTTCATTGTTTTGCTGTCTTGCAGCGTGAGTAATGGCAATCAATACTTGTCCTCACAAGGAATTATTGTCGATCACTTGTGGTACAATGAACTGGCACGGGCCGCCATGACTGTTTTCCTGATGACATTTGCTTATATAGCTCTAAGATTAATCAAAAAGGAAAAATGAAGAAGCTTTTGTCAATCGTAGTCCGCCACAAACGGATTCTTTTGGAATTTCTTAAAAAACAAACAAAAAAAAATGACACAAAAGTTTTAACCTTTTGACTACCAGAAATGATCAGCATGTAAATTCTCCTCACAATTTCAGTCAGACAGGTATTGAGAATGAAGTTAATTATCAGCTTAAGAGGTGTGATTCTGATGTAACACCAAATTCTCATGACTACTCAACGAAGAAATTTATTGTACTAATTAGGAGAATGAACGTTTTCATCTTGGGAATTAAAGGGTTAAGGTGTAATGCGTCCGTGGGAAGGTTGGAAAACTAGTTGCTTGGCGACGTGCGAAAGAACAACTAAAAAACCAGACTGTCCTTTCAGGACCCAGATAAACTACCTTATAACCCTGCATTAATTCTCCTCAAAATTTCAGTGAAATGTTAGTCAGACAGGTATTGAGAATGAAGATAATTATTAGCTTAAAGGGTGTGATGTTGATATAACACCAAATTCTCATGACTGCTCATCAAGTAAATCTATTGTGCTAATTAGGAGAATGAACGTTTTGATCTTGGGAATGAAAGGGTTAAGGTGTTATGCGTCTGTGGGAAGGTTGGAAAACTAGTTGCTTGGCGACGTGCGAAAGAACAACTAAAAAATCAGATTGTCCATTCAGTACCCAGATAAACCACCTTTGCTCTACATGAATTCTGGTAGTTCAATGGGTAGAGCATCCGATCGGAGGTCGGTTTTGGTACATTTCTTTGCCGTCATCTCCTAAATGACGACATGAAATGACCAAATTCAAGGTTCTGTGGAGGACGTTAGCACATCACGATGAATTTTCAGTTCTCTCTCTACGCTTCCAACCCACTCACACCAGTTTAATTCCGCGACAGTTCATACACATTTTTAACGCGAAACGACATCAAAAAGCTTCGTAGTGATATGAATAACGCGAACTTGTACTTTTAAATGAAGTCCTCGTAGCCGCCGTCGTCCTCGTTTCGTCAGCTCCCTATCACACCCGACTAGTAGCGGGGGAACGTGGGTTCAAATCCCGCTCACGGAAAATTTACTTTCAAACATTTATTCAGTTGAAAATATGACTATTTGGGGTGTACGGGGTCAGTGTTTCTTTCATATACTCTTCATACGCAAATAAAATTAGCCTGTATCCTTAGAGGATCCTTCCTTGTCATCCGCTAAGTTTACTACAGTCGTGCATCATTAACTTGATTCTTAGTTGGGTTTCAAGTGGAGATAAAGGCTCCCCTACCTTGTCACCTCGAAAGAAAATTTCCTTAGAGGTCCACGCCCTAACCACGTAAATCACCTCTTTGATGGCTGTAATGCCAGCATGGTTGTCCTGGTGGTTACCTGACTAGTAACGGGGGACGTGCGTTCAAATTCCGTTCTCGGCAAAATTTTCTTTCAAGCATTTATTCAGTTAATTTATCCGTAGGTTTGAATCCTTCCGAGGACTTTTTCACTTGTCCTTTCGCTCGTCACCAAGCAGCTAGTTTTCCAAAGACTGAAATCAATTACACTTATTTTAAAAATTTATTGACTTGGCAAACGTAAAGCAATTACTTGCAGTTAGTATTTACTAATACCACAATAGTAGAAGTTATACACTTACTGTATACTAACGACTTTGTTTTAACATTCGCGAAACTCAATTTTCCCAAAATGTTTTACTAAACGGATTCCTTGAACCAACAAGGGTTTAAAAAACACGCACATTGAATTAGTTGGAAACTTAAATAAATAAATAAAATGAAACGTAGAAAACTCACCAAAGGTAAGCTGTTGATTTTACGTTTTAAATAAACTTGTCCAACGGTATGCTCATTGCGGGGTTTTGTTTCACTTCTTTGAAGGGTGGTCTGCCTCGCTAGTTAATTTTCCAGCCCGTTTAGAGCAAATAGCTTTATTTTTGACAACCTGCAAGCAAGCTCTTGATTTTACGCCTCGGTTTTTCTTAAGGTGGATTTCGCTATTAGCCGTCAGCAAAACCACTTAGTTTTTGTCGACTGGTTAGTTATTATTCATCCAGTGGGTAGCGCACTCCTCCCTTTGATCAACTTGAGCGAAGTGAAGACATTAGGGAGCATTAGCAACGACGACGGAAACGGGAACGAGAACGTCATCTCAAATCATAAATTCTCATTATTGTAATCACTTCACGATTATTCCAAGTTTTTTAATGTGAGAAAGGTATGGAAGTCTCTCAGCAATGAAAACGTTATGAGCAGCGCTTTATTTAGAGGAGAAAATGAAAATTTATCTTCAAATCCTGACGTCCTTCAAAA
>NW_027179764.1:72500-82500 GCF_036669935.1 Montipora foliosa
TGTAACATACTGCAAGGGATGAAGTTTGTTAGCAGTGAATAACGTAACGCACAACCACTGATGTTGCACGCTTTAACGTCAATGTTCTTAGAGAATGCCGTTTAGCAATTGAAAACTGTTATATCTATGATGTAATCGAGTAACGTGCGTAGCCCGAGTAATCGTATACCTAGGCTCGATTACCAGCCGCTGTTTCGGGAAAAATGAGCCAGCGAAATCACGGCCGTCTCTTTTCGGGGAGGATACCCGAACTCGAGTGAGCGGCGGACACTAAGCCTATCGGATACCCGAAGTTGTGCAATCACGTTATTCACTCTCTCTCTGTGTTCGTTGTTCTGTCTGTTGAATAAAACCCGTTCTTGAATTATATGGTCTCGATTTACTACACTTTTTTTTTTATAAGAATATCTTTTATAAGAATATCAAGGCTGAAATTTGCGAAATTTTGGTTATTTATTCTTACTGCCTGTAGGATTAGTGAAAATAAAAGGTTTCGAATTGTCTGCGTTTTGGTGTTTCCGGTTGCTGCTTAATTAAATCATTTTCTTTGCTTTTTTCCATTCTATATAAAAATTCATTGTCTAACTAATGAATTCCACGGTAAATTTACGCTAATTAACAACTATTCACCGAAGTGGAGGTGGCTAAATATCCACCACTAGCCACCGATACTGAGGTGAATAGTTGTTTTAGTACTATATACTAAAACAGTGAGATAATACAGCACAAAAATATGATTTGAACTCATTTATTCCTGCAAAGATTACAACATTTTCGTGCGCAAATTCCGCACGAATTGCTCTGAGGTGAATAGCAAAGGATATCCAGAGTTTGAATAGCCAATCAGCGTGCGCGTTCAACGCTATGCACTTTTTTAGCATATACTAAAAACCGATATCGCATGAATCACGAAGCGACGAGTACGATATCGGTTTTTCGAGTGAAATTTACTTTGGAACTCACCAGTTTAGTAATGAGTTTTTCTTGAACCGCATGAGTTTTAAAAGAAAACAAGCACACCCTCAGCGAGCGAACGGGAAAGGAAAAAAAACATTTTAGATTCAACCGTCAATAACCAACGAATAGGCATCACGCTAAAATTAGAAATTGTCAAAAACATTTGTCAGTTCAAGGTCAAAAAAAGAGTTTTAATGATGTACTTTATACCACTTTATCTCTGAAAACGAGATCATTCACATTTTGATGTATTTCTATGAAACACGCCAGCTTGGCTTGGAACAAGAATCGGCAAAATACGGCAATGCAACCAAGAAAGGATGAACTTCAAACAAGATCCACCCCAACACTAAATTACCTTTAGGTGCTTTAAACAAACTTCTGAAAACACAATCTAGTGAAATTTCCTCCTAGTTTTACGCGAACTCATTGCGATTACGTGTTTATAACATAAGGGCAAAATTTGCTTGTCACTTGTCACAGTTGGGCAAACGGATCAAAAAAGCACTTGTTCGCTAGCATTTTACAGCAAAACAAACAGGTGCCTATGTTGATAATTGTTATTTAATAGTTGAGTAAAAAATTCGAGTTTCATTCCTGAACAAAGGAAAAACCGATTAAACCACTTTTTAAAAATACGCATCCACTTTAAATAACGCATCCGTAAAAATAACTGTTTTGTGCCCAAGGAAAGAATTTGTGGAGTAACTTCTTCCACCAAGTATGATTAACGGGTATTCTGTTTTGTCGTTGTCGTTCTCTTTCTCTGTCCTTTCGTTTCTGTTCTAGTCATAGGTCCTCCAGGCATCATGCAACCTTATCAGAGCTTCTAAAGATATGCCAAAAATTGCAATACAGAGAAAAAAGTAGTTCTAAACAAATTAAAAATAAGCACTCAGCTTTAAGTTTGTATCCCTTCGATGCTTGACTTTAATAACTGTGTAACCACCAGTGTGGACCACAGATATCATGATATGTCAAACTGGATTGAAACCAGCGAAAAATGCAGAAAGAAAACATTTTCCAAACCTTTTTCCACCTGAACACGAAAAGCGTTGACTGTGTAAGAACTATAGTTGATGTAGTATGGCCGTGTAGCCGCGTCGCACCACAGAAAGCGCGCGAAAAATGAAGCCTCGTTTATGTTTAGGTGAGTTAACTGGGGTTGAGCCTGCAATCCAATTGAAAAACAGTACCTTGTCAGTGGTCAACTTAAAAAAAACAGCTGACCTCGGTGAGCTCTAAGCTTGAGCCCACGATGTGGTCACGTGTTACTGGTCAGCAGATACCTTATTTTCACAGGAGTCAATACACCTTATTCCAAAATGGCTGCCAATTTAGTATTCTTTTGTTTGATTGCAAATTTGCACTTTTGGCCTTGTTCGAGTTAAAATATTTTTTTCAATTTTACGTTTGATAGCGAGGTCAAGAGGACCAATTTGCAAGGAAACAAAAGAATACTAAAATGGCGGCCATTTTGGAATAAGGTGTATTGATCTTAACATGGATGTCCAATATCAAAGATGTATGGATTAAACTAGCGTGATACTGGTCACATCGGCATACATGGATGGGTGGACGTACGGACGAACGGACGTATGGAGGGACGATCGATGACGTCATGGCTATAAAAGCAAAATGTCTCGCATCCATGGCATGGGTTACCATATTTTCTTAACTATGGTGCTCCTTATTTTTCTAATCCCTGAGAAAGGCAAATTTTAGGCAAACTGAATTGCAGGATTTTGTATCTGCTCTAAACATTAACTGGAAAATAGATTCATCTCGGGAACAGGAAGACTTGCCGCCACTCAAAAAGTAAGGTGATCCCTTTCTTATAAAGAGGAACCCCTTTGAATAATATCCTTTGCAATAAACGAAAGAAAGTCCAAAAAATAAATAACAACTACACTGTTTTACAAGAATGCCGTGTGGGAGCCCGACTAGCAGCTACTATCTGGTTGGTCAAATTCCGTTTTAAAATATCCTAAGGAGTCTGAGTCTCTCTTAAGTTGTATTGCGTACTGCGGGTACTAAATAAGTTCTGGAAGTTCGTTGGGGTGAGTACTTTAATTGTTTTAAACATTAATATGGCTTTAAGCTTTTGCCAGCGTGTAATAAGATCATCCCAATTTAACAGATTTAAAACGAAACTGGCGCTTGTTCCATAACTGGGCCTGGTAATCTCCCTGAAAGCCCTGTTTTGAAGTTTTTGAAGTTTATCACTGAAGGTTAAGTTGCAGTCGCCCCAAACGGAGTTACAATAATCAAAGTGGGGTAAGATCAACGCTTGACAGATTTGGAGGGCAGTGCGCTCCGAGATGTATGGTCTTATACGTTTAAGGGCACCTGTAGCTGCTGAAGATATCTTCTTGCTAAGTTCACCCATATGATTAGACCATGACTGAGGTGTTCGTCAATTATCACGCCTAGTGATTTAGCTTCTTTAACTTTAGTAATTAATTTGGCATGGATCTCAATGTTTATCTGATCGTCAGAGAATGAATGTAAACGTTGGTCTGACCCGATAACCATAAATTCGGTCTCCACAGCATTCAAACTCAACTCATAGATTGAGACTTATTAACTCCGAGTTTAAACCATTCTTAAGATCAGTCAACATGCTGGCAGCAAAGGTTATGTTAGTATCATCAGCAAACATCCTTGAGGAGGTCAACGTAAGGCAATTTGGCAGATTGTTGATATAAACTAGGAACAAAAGTGGTCCAAGGTTGCTACCCTGTAGGATGCCACAACAAAACGGTGCGGCATTGGTCAACTGGCCAGCAAGGCTACCTCTTTGGCTTTGGTGGAGAAGATAAGACTATAACCACTTACCTTGTAATACTGATTGTGCCAACACCATATATACGGAAGTTCCGTACGAGAATATTATGATCAATGGTGTCAAAGGCCTTTTAAGGAGGCTCGAAATAGTTTTTTGGGCGCGCGAAACTGGGTTCTAATTCCTCGCGCGGTAGTTTTAAAACCCCACGAATCCCTCGCGCAAAAAAAGTAAATAATGGCGACCACAGACAGTGTTGAAACCCGTGACTCCTCAGGCCGCTTTAGTTCCGCTAATAAACTTTCCGAAACAAGGGAAAGAAAACGCCATGCAACAGATTTGCTAAGGGGCATAAACGCTAAAAGACGAAAATATTGTAGTAAAGAGAATCGGGACGAGGAAGATAACGCAAAGTGCATGCGAGCAACACGAAGTGTCACAGTAAGTTCCTGTCTTTTTTAACCTGTTTCCTCGTCAGGTCTCCATTTTCAAGAGGAGATATCTCGCTTTCACACGAACCTTATGTAAACTGAATGAAACATCTCAGCTCACATTTTTTCAGGAATTTGAAAATGCTCAGGGAAGTATTCCAACAGGAGCAAGAATTGTGGACCTTGAGGTTCTACGAGAAGGTCTAAAGAAGTGCTCTGGTTGCATGAAAGGTGCTCTTAACAAATTTCTCTGAACGTGAAGTCAAGCACAACTTGATAAGCAGAAAAAAATTATGAATTATCTTGTTTTAGTAGGACATAGAATGACAAAATCCCGTGCAAAAATAAATGAATCAATATATAAAAAGTCAAATGATACTGAGCTGCAACTGGAAATATTTAGTGAAGATGAACTGTACTTTATATTTCAATACAAAACGTGGGCACATAACAACGTACTATTTCTGATAGAGGTCTCTGTATTAACTGGATAGGAATCTCATTTGTCGAGTATTTCATTGTGTTGTTGTCCTTGTTTTTAGGCCCTCTCCTCTTCACAGAAATTTATAATGAGTCTAGAAGTGGACTGGCTAGTAAATTCACAGTCGATTGTCCCTCTTGTGGAAAGAATAACACAGTGGCAACATCAAAAAATCATAGAAATGGCAGTAGAGGACCAAATGCCTTTGATGTTAATAGCAGAGCAGCCCTTGCAACCCTAAACGCTGGAATTGGCCACAGCCATCTTAGCACTTTAACAGCAGCACTTGACATCCCACAAATGAATCACGTCATAATTAAGGCCAGAGAAAGGGAAGTTGGAAAATCCATTGAAAATATTGCTGCAAAGAGCTGTTTAAAGGCCATAGAAACTGAAAAGGAAAATACTCTGCAAGGTATTAGAGGGTAGCCATTTCAGATGAATTGTTACTGTAACTTCTGTACTTTCAATAGTATCCAAACAACAAACAAAAAAAACATAAGATAGTTAACAAAGTTCTTTTATTTTTGCTCAATTTTCTATGAGGATTTTTTTTAAGGAGTGCAAGCCTCTCTGTCTTACCTTGCACCTTTCCTCCACCCACAACCCAAACTTCTCTTCTCTTTAGATGCAACAAGATGACTAAAATTAAATGAATATTACCAAGTGTGTTGTAACTGTTCTTCTAGTCATTTTATTGCACTATTTTCATACGTATAAAGTTTTTATCTAGCAGCAAGGTCTAGGAAGCGCAGAGTTGTGTAATGTGATTTCACATTGGGAGACTGACAATAATAGAGATTTCAATATGTTCACTTTAAAGTCTAACAATAATAAGCATTACTAAGTGCTTCATAGAACCTTTCGCTTCCCCCATGGGACCTTTCGCTGGCCTGATGAACATGAAAGCTCAGAAACGAACATTGTAGCAATGAAATAAACAAAAATAATATTGAAGCTTCAAACATTAAGACATTAAGTAACAAAACACTTTTTACATCCATTTGATTTTCTAGCTGGAAAGGTTGCTGACAGCAATGGGCTCATTGGGATAGCTGTTTCATATGACATGGCTTGGCAAAGAAGGAATGGGGGTCACAAATCCAACACTGGTCATGGGGCAGTGATGGGTGCCCATACAGGGCAGGTTTTAGATTATGGGGTACGATCAAAAATGTGCAGAATTTGTGCCAGTGGGAAGAAGAAAAAGCATGATTGCCGTAAGAATCATAAGGGCTCATCAAAAAGCATGGAGCCTGATGTTGCTGTTGATCTTTTCCAACGTGCAGTTAAAAATGGAGTTAAGTACAACATCTACACTGGTGATGATGATGCTACAACACAGGCTCATCTTAGAGATAAAGTTCCTTATGAGGTGGAGAAGCATTCTGATACAGTGCACACAAAAAGATCCCTTGTCTCAAAGCTCTATGCATTGAGAACAAGTAAGAAGTTTCCTGGTTGCTCCCAACTCTCTGTAAAAGTAATAGGATATTTAGGAAAATGCTTTGGTTATTGCATAGCACAGAACAAGAACAAGCCCCAATCACTCAAAATTGCTATCCAAAACATTGTTCCTCATGTCTTTGGGAAGCACCAAAATTGCAATGATGTATGGTGTCGCTACAAACAGAACTCAGAAAACTACCGGCACAGTGAACTACCTTTTGGAAAAGATCTGCATGGTGATGAACTCGAAAAAGCACTTACAACAGATGTTGTTGTAAAGAAACTTGCACCAGCGGCCAATTCACAGAGAAATGAAAGCTTAAATAATTCTGTTGGATTAAAAAATCCCAAAATTAGATTTTATGGAGGTAGCGAGAGTAACAGTTTTCGTGTTTCCTGTGGCATAAGCCAGAAAAACGAGGGACAAAACTATGTGTGCCAAACTTTGGAAAAAATGAACATTGTACCAGGCATACACTGCAAGAAGTATTGTGATGAAATTGACCACAAATCACTCAAGGAAAAAATCAGGAAATCCTCAATTGGCTACAAAAAACGACGGTCTCAACTGAGGAACAAGAATTTAAGTTCCAATGCAAAGAAAGAGGAAAAGGAAGGCACCACCTATCAGACTGGAATTGGACTGAACTTAGACCCAACCCAAAGCACCAGTTGTTTGGCAGATCTATCAACAATAATGAAGAATGTAACGAGAAGTCAGCTAGAAGAGTATGAGAAATTGGTTCCACCCTATACCCCACGCCCAACCCATCCACCTATTTCTTACAAGGACACCATAAAATATGAATTTGTTGTTTTTGACATCGAAACAACTTCGACTGGAAAGGATGCACAGATTTGCCAGCTATCTGCCATTAACAAATCTGGAAATTGCTTTAACGATTACATCCTTCCTACATGCAACATCAGTCACCATGCTTCTCTAATCAATGGACTATCTATCAAAACAATAGATGGTAAAAGAACCTTACTGAAAGACAACATTCCAGTCTTCTCCATTTCTCTTGCACAATGCCTTGAAAATTTTGCAAACTTCATTCCCACTGGCGAAAGTAATTCTCGTACTGTTCTCATTGGACACAACTCCACAACGTTTGACACACCAACTTTGCTTCGTAGCGGTGGACTGACCTTCAAGCAACGACTCACATCAAGGAATTTATTTTTCGCCGATAGCCTCCATCTTATCCGTGCGCTGATCAAGGCTGGAAACATGTCCTTACAAGTCGACGGGAAAGCTTGCAAACCAAACCTGTCAGCAGTGTTCGAGACCCTTTTTCAAGAGAAGTTTGATGCACACGACGCCTTAGAAGATGTCAGAGCTCTCCATAAAATTCTCTTTGATTCACCATTGAATTTAACGATTGCCCAAATTGTAAATAAGAGCAATCTCAAGCCCTGCTACCATGCTTTCGCTGACATGCAATTCTTGGATGAACGCTTCAAACGCATGCAAACATTTAAATGCAAACTTTACCAGCCGAAAACTGACGATGGAGCAGTAAAACAACGCATCGTACAGAAAATTGCTGAAAGCGGGCTGGCTTACCACGATTTGGAACACCTTTTCGCGAAGGCTGGCAAAGAAGCACTTGTGGCGGTTTTGAGCCAGGCGCCCACTACGTCGAAATCGACCAGATCTCCAAGAGGAACGAACAAAACTGCCATTTTATCCAAAATCGTTCACCACTTCGAAAGCAATAGAGCTGATTAGAAAGGCGGGAAGAATTGATTAAAACAACAAGTATGACTCCGCTCCACTATCGAAGGAAACGGTTGCATTCAATAATCTCAAAGCATGTTTGCTAGACGAAAACTTTACCGCTGATATCACTTAATTTTCTTCTAACCCTTATTTAGACAAAAGATCGCGCCCCTGTTCACGGCAAACTACGAGAAATTTGCACAAAAACGTTGGACAATCGATCAATAATTGCAATAGTCCCACTCCCTTCTCGCGCGCGCGGACTCGAATGATCAGGTGACGCATGCGTAAGTGCTGATCTTGTAACCCCCTTATTTTTCATGATTTTGCAACTTCACTCGTTTATATCTCTGCTTCCGGACGGTAAATTATTTTCATTTTTTGCATGTCATCTTACATTAATTTGAAATTCATTTCTTTAAAATTAAAAAAAATTCTGTAGGTGAAAAAAAAAGTTAGAGACATATTTCAAACAAACATATTTTTCTGTAAAACTGACCTACGAATTTTTTTTAATTTTAAGTATTTTAGAGATTATTTGTAACATTATCAGGTAACGTTGTATGGGAAGATTTCACCGTCTCGTTTTTTCATAAAAAAGACAATTAATGCTGATTTTAAGAGTCAAAGAAATGCCGTATATCGTTGCCATGGTAACGGTATTTTGGAAGAAAATGTGATGTGAGAAATCTATGATGGGTACTTAATACTCTGGCCAAGTTTCGTCTTGATATGATTACTCTAACTGTATCTAAGGACAGAATATGTTTATTTGTTTGAAAACAAGAGAAACTATTTCGAGCCTCCTTAAGGTCGATGAAAATTACACCATTGACAAGGCCATTGTCAATATTAACCGACCAGCTGTTTGCATTCTCAACGTACCAGCGCAGTAAGAGTACTGCGTAACGATCGAAATCCAGATTGACAGTGGCTTAGTCACTTATGTCCAGAAATATACAATATATCGCCAACAATTTGACAATTTTGGAAAATATGGTGAATTCTTGTCAAAATGCCAAATGAATGTAAATTAGTTCAATGCGTGTGGCCAGCCATGCATGTTGGCGAATCTGGCGATTTCAGCAAATATGGCGAATTCTTGTCAAAGAAGTCTTGCTTTAAGAACTACTACTCCTCAAAGCAACAAAAAACTACTCGTTCTTAAAGCAGCAAGGAACTACTATTAATCAGTAGTTTTCCTACAGGAAGGAGACTTGTTGTAGAACTAAGGACACGATATATACCTGATTGATCGGTTAAATTTCAAAAGTGGACCAAATACTCATGCGGGCCAATTTGGCAAATATTGGCCTAGCGGCAAGTTGGCCGTATTTATTTGATGAAATGTAGCACATTGCTTCCATTTTTATGCTATGTCTATGCTGGCTTAATAGAAAACTGGTTTCAGTGGGGCAAAACACAAGTTTTCAGTCCGTCATAATTCAGCATGAGCACCCTATGAGTAAGCTTTTAATGCTAATAGACCAATTATGATATCTTAAAATTCAGTGAGTATGAGTTTATTTCCCCAAGCCTCCAGATGATGCCTTTTGTTTAGGACTGAATTTTAATATATCGAAATTCCAGGTATATCAAGTAGCAATATGACTCTGGAACTAACATTTAGCTATCAAAAGAAATAAAATCTATAAAATGTAACTAACTTTTCTTCTAACAACAAAACATACAGAAGAGGATTTGAAACAGAGACCTTCTTTCATTAACTGATCTCAAGCCCACAAATAGCCATTTAAAGCCTTGATCGGATTGCATATAACGGGAGACTACAATAAGTGGACACACATTGGGGATTCTTGCTGTAAATTATTTCAATAACATTTTCAAATTGCTGTATTAATAGGACGTTTTCAACCAACCTCTAGGGACACCAATAACAATAGGGAAATGTACGACTTCTGGTGGACGAGCAAAAGAAGCTAATGAGAGATCTTTTGTTTTCGTCCACCAACATGGCGGCAATGACGTCACGTGAAAACCTCCTATTAATAGGCCAGTTTCGTATTCTAACGATTGGACTTGATCTAGCATGAAATGGAGGCTAATGCGGTCAAATTAATTTCCAATTGAAAAGATTTGCCCGCATTAGCCTCCATTCCATGCTAGATCCAGTCCAGCCGTGAGAATTCGAAAATGGTCTATTGCAGTAG
>NW_027179764.1:87500-92500 GCF_036669935.1 Montipora foliosa
TCATTAGCTGCACTTTCAATCTTGCGAGCCTGTTTCTCAGAATCTTCCACAACGCGAGCGATTTCTCTCAGTTGCTGAAGAGTCAAAATTTTCCCTTTCTCAAGAAGCTTGCGGCGAAAGTTGTGTGACAAACACTTGCTGATCACCACCAGGTCGCGAATTTGCTAATCCACAGCAGCAGCATCTTCAAATTCACAAGATTGGGCTTTCTGCCTCAATCGCGTCACAAACTGTTCAACAGTTTCGCTTGGCAGTTGACTCATCTCACGAAACAAAGCCTTTCATACGGAACATTTGCTTGCGGCTTAAAATATTTATCCAACGCATCCTTCGCTTTCAGATAATTGTTTTCGCATGTTCTTTCATCCAGTGTGAAGAAAATATCCTGAACACTTAACCCAGCGGTATGCAACATTAAAGCTCTCTTCGATTCTGGTCAGCATGTTTGACGCCTTTCCCATCGATCTGCAAATAACTCAAATTAAAAGCTCGAAGCCATCTGTCCCATCGTGCAGAAGTTCAAGCCGTATCGGAACAATCAAAAGGCGCTAATCCACCCACATCTCTCAAAAATACGCTCGACATTGTCGAGAAAATACAGCAATGACCGTCCTCTTCGCCAGAATGTAGACTATTTCGGAACAACACGGATTTAACACAAGATTTAATCAACACGCCATGTGCTTCTTTGTATAACACAATTGCGCATGTCTTGCTACAATATAGGTCCACAACGTATACTACACCAGATATTATGTGGGAGCAGTTATCAGTATCTTCAAATCCACATTATGGCCTATCCTTGAATCAAAAGATGTTAAGCGTTGTTGATAACTGTGGTTTGACACAGTTGGTGACCTTCCCAACCAGAGGGGAGTCAATATTAGGCCTTGTTTTATCTAGCCATTCTGACTTAGTATCTAATATGCATAGTACAGAAGGCACAAGTGACCACTCCGCGGTATCCTCTGACAATTAAATTGAATAAGAAAAAGCCAAGATCTGCATATAAATTCAATAATGCTGATTTTAATGAAGTAAGAATGGATGCAACAAAGCTTAGCAGAGCCTTCTTTGCTAGAAATCCTTCGGATTATTCTGTTGACGATAACTGGCAATCTTTTAAAACTGGTCTGATGGAAATCTTACACAAGAGAGTCCCTGTAAAGAAACTGGGTTCATGGAGTGATACCCCATAGATGGCACGTGATTTAAAAAGATTGCTAAGGAAGAAGAAAAGATTATATAACAACTACAAGAGATCAAATAACCCAGTTGACAAGCAGAAATATCGTCAATTTCAAAAACACTTGAATGGGAATTTACGCAAGGCTGAAGATGATTTTATAGCAGCAACTCTAGCCTGCAGAACAGGCGTGATTTTTTGCGTAAACAGAGGCGAAAGCGAGGCGAAAGCGAGGCGAACGCGCGCGAAGCGCGAGTGGCGCGCGAGGGGAGGAGCGCTCCTCCCCTCGCGCGCCACTCGCGCTTCGCGCTCGCCTCCAGAAAAAGCTTCTCCAGAACCTTGACTGCAAAAAGGCAAATGGTCCAGATAATATCCCTGGTCGACTCATCAAGGATACTGCTCCTGAAATTGTTGAAGTAGTTTGTTTTCTGTTCAATCAATCTTATGCTTTAAATCAGCTTCCTGCAGATTGGTGAAAAGCTAATGTTGTACCAATATTTAAAAAAGGCGCTAAACAAGACCCTAATAATTACAGTCCAGTATCTCTAACTGTAGCCGTGTGTAAACTGACAGGAGTACCCTACGGAGCCGCTCTGCAAAATACCCGCTCTACAGGTAGAATTAATTGCGCTGGCTGGGAAATTGAACATTCGCTACTTAACTTGCTGGAAAGTCTTTATAAACACCACGCTTGCTGCGAAATTACGTTGCAACGCGGGTTCTGGCTAGATAAAAATATCTCTAGTTTGTAGAGTTTGTTTTTCTCGCGGTAACCGTACTATAAAAAAATATATCTATCTTCGCACTGTTGAATAGTTCCTCATTTTCCAGGGATAGTAGAGCGAGGGAAACATGCAATTAATAGCGATGTTATTAATATGCCAACCAGAACCCAATTGGCTGTTGAAGCAATAACTTCTTTTGTTCCTTGGTTGGCAAATTTGAATATCAAGAGAAATGTGATGTCAATGTTTGTAAACAAGAAATATCGCAATTGATTGTGAAAATCAAGCCACGCGAAAAAGGCGAAACGCGATCTCGCGTAGCCTGCGAACGCAGACGTATTTCCGGCGGTCGTTTCTCTCTCCCGAAAAGTAGCTACTTTTCAGGGGAGAGAAATGACCGCCGGAAATACGTCTGCGTTCGCCGGCTAGATCTCGCGCAAATACCTTTGAAATCGCCCTAATTGAGTATTTTGCCAGTACAATATATTGTGCTATCCATGGTGCTAATTATTCACTGGGGTGTGTCAATGTTAAGTTATGCAATAAAGCAAGGCATGCCATGCTGTGAATTCCTGCGAAATAGTTTCAACACACTGATTTGAGCGCACGGCACTGCTGACGGTCTCGTATTGTTTGCCCGATTTCGCTTTCGGTTTACATTAATCTTATTGTAGCTTGGAAGAAACCTCCTGCTTGTTTGGTTCGATTGTTGGGTTTTTTGTGTAGTTAGCGCCTACTGGCCACTGATCGATCCGTATCTGTGAAGTCAGCCAAAAGTTAAGGTAAGCAAAATGTTGCGTTTTTTGTCTGACATAGTCACTTTAGGAAACGCCTCTGGAAATGTTCTTTTCCAAACAGTTCTCTGCCAATAGAAGACACACAGTCTTTCCGTTGAATAATGCACAACATTAGCAGAACAAATCTTATTTCATATGTCCAGTCTGTATGTTTGTAATTGGGTAAGCTGGAATTTTCCGTTGGAACTATTTGACAATGGTCTCTATTTTAATATACTGAACACGTCTCGTTTAGCCTAAGGTTTTGCTTCATAGATCTAGAGGACAAGAAGCTAAAAAAATGTTTACGTTGTTTTAGGGGAAGAAATCGAAAACTTAGATTTGTTTAAATGCACTCTCCCTTTAGATCCTGTAGATCGGGGTGGCGGGAAACGTCGTTCAATTGCGGTCATTTTGAAGGCGATGAGCTACTGGCCAGATATCTTTTTGATCTTTGAAGATCGCAAACGGTAAGAGAATTTTATGTTTGTTCTTCTTACGCGTACTAGACCGAATTTTCCATCGAAATCGAGAGTCCATTCTCACTGTTACATAAGGCTAGAGCAACTTTTCGCCTTGAAATGTGGCATTTCAACGCTCACTGAGGTGGACTGTGCCATGAATTGTATTTGAGATCGCCACGTAGCCATGTAGCTGAACTGAGGGATAAAGAGCGATTGTTCGTTTACCCTAATTTCATCCAGTTAAGTTTGTTTATGATCAGTTGTAATGGAGTGAACCTTATTACAAGTTTGTCCCTCTGATCTCGGGAATTTTGGAATTTAGTTTTTGGTTTTCTTTCTTATGTTTTCTGATCCGGGTCGGTTCGAGTTGATCCGACGTGGACTGGCGGTCCGAGTCAGTTGATCCGGTCCGACTTTTGTATCTGCCTCTGCAAAAGGCCAACGAGGGCTCTTTTCATGAAATGTCACGTTTTATAAACGTTTCCGTTTATGACTTCGCGGATCTGCCACACTGACTGTTTATTGTTCCGAGCGCTCTGGATATGATCTTTCACAGATTTCTGACTTAACCGTACAATTAAAAAAAAAATAAAATAAAAATTGATCAGTAATCAGGGGGCATAATTGAAAAATTGCAAACGTTCTCTGGTTAAAAGTTTTTTAAAAAACTCTGAGCTTTCGATTGCCAGTCTGCAATCTTCAAAACGTGAGGTGTAAAAAGCGAAGGTAAATATATATATGTACAATATATAGATTTAGCCAAGCCTAAAAGCGGAGCTCCCGGCTTGTTTATTCTTACTGGCTTTAGGATTAGTGAAAATAAAAGGCTTTGGAACTGTCCGCCTTTTGGTTTTCCCGGAAATTGCTTAATTATGTCATTTTCTTCGCTGCCTAACTAGTGAATTCTACGGTTAATTTCACCTGAAAAACCGACTGATCGCATGAATCACGAAGGGATGAGTGTGATCGGTTTTTCCAGCGAAATCTACTGTTGAATTCACCAGTTAGGCAATTATTCTTTCTTGAATGGCAAGAGTTTGAAAAGAAAACAAGCAAATCCTCACTGAGCAAGCGAACGGAAAAGGAAAGAAGCCATTTCAGAGTCGACTGTCAAAAGCCAGCGAATAGGAATCACGCTAAAATTAGACAGACGTCACAGACGTACTATTCTCGGTTTTCAGCTGACGTCATAACCTTATGCAAATTAGGTTTCCGCCATTCTGGTGCCCCTGATTATAGGGAAATGTATGACATTTTGAGCGCTCACGTTCGAAGTCTTCAAATAATTCATCTTTCCAATAGATATTTCCCAAGAAAGCGACCCAAAATCACTCGACGAGGTACCAGTACTTTCATCCTACGCAAAAAAAACCTCGAAAGCCACGTTCGAGAGCGCTATTTGAAGAAGATTTTCTGTCGTTTGCGTAGACCCAGCGGCCATACGGAGCGATCAGTTTGGCTCCTCTAGAAGTCTCAGACTTGCTTTCCTAGTTAGTTTTAGAGACAAGCTACTATACAAACAAGCAGTTTTTGAAAGCGTACAACCAGATGATTTCTGGTTTCGTTGCGTCCGTTTAAGCAAGGGAAGGAAACCGCGGGCAAGATTGTTGTTGTTTGTGGCCAAGGTGACTCGGAAGTTTGACACTCGGCGTCGACCTTATCTGTATCAGTTTCCAGTTGGATTTCTCGCGCGCCACTTGGATTTCTCGCGCGCCACTCGCGCTTCGCGCTCGCCTCCAGAAAAAGCTTCTCCAGAACCTTGACTGCAAAAAGGCAAATGGTCCAGATAATATCCCTGGTCGACTCATCAAGGATACTGCTCCTGAAATTGTTGAAGTAGTTTGTTTTC
>NW_027179764.1:102500-115000 GCF_036669935.1 Montipora foliosa
ACGACCATGGCTTTTGCTGTGAAACTTTGCACCAGTTATGGTGTAATACTTTTGCGGTGATTGTCTGACCACATACGACCATGGCTTTTACTGTGAAACTTTGCACCAGTTCTGGTGTAATACTTTTGAAGTGATTGTCTGACGACACAAGACCATGTCTTTTGCTGTGAAACTTTTCACCAGTTCTGGTGTGAAACGTTTGCGGTGATTGTCAGATGACACACGACCATGGCTTACATTTTAGCGAGGACCTCTATTTCGAGAAACTGTAAGTACAGTTTATTATTATTATGATGCAGTAAAACTATCTGTATGCACAGTGTTATAAAGCGACTCAGGGCGCTAAGCGTAACCTGTGCGCACAAGCGAAACTTAAAAGGAATAACCAAATGAGTAAAAAATAATCATAATAATAATAATAAAAAAATAAAAATATATATATCTATATATCTACTTGACTAAAAACTACAATCTAGGCATATAAATGTCTGTAATTTCTCTCGTTCTTCGTGGCTGATAGTCAGGCTTTGATCTTAGGTCTTCATATCATAACCTTGAAAGTTCTCGCTATATTTAGGGATGACGACAAGACTGCCTTTTGAATGGCCTCTAAAACGTTATTCGCCTTACGTCCTACCAGTGATTGAATTGAGGTTTCGGTTTCTCTCGACCAGCCTCCCAGCACGTCCATGATAATGTTATGTTGAATCACCTCGTAACCTCTATACTGCTGCTTCAATTCCCACCTTAACGGGCCATACTTCATCGTCTTCTCCTCGCTCTTTTTCTCTCGGTTACTAATCCAAGGGCAGCTCATCTCTAAGGTCAGCACTTTCTTGTTTGCATGATCCACAATCCTCGCGTCTACACGGTTGGCTCGAACCTCCTGGTGGTCCGCATACACGGGTACATCCCACCATGCTTCCACTTGTTCTGACCTGTACTCCGGCTTGGGCATTACTGGCGAGTACCACGGTGGTACGTCCTCGAGAAGACCCTGGTCATGTAAGATCTCATAAAACAGGACCCTTAGAACCATGTTGTGTCTGAACAAATACTTGGTCTGAGCCAACGCAGTGCACCCGGACAGGATATGAGAGACACTCTCTTGGGCGTGGCCACATATTCTACACTTCACATCCCCAGAGCAACTTGTGTGAGTCTTTTTGCTAGTGTAGAGCTTTGTTGGCAAAAGTTGCTCGTACAGTTCAAACGCACCGGCAATAGTATACGTGGGACATGATCTCCATGTACTCAGCCAGCTGAAACATCCGTTCGTGCACAGCTGTTCATCGTCCTTTCTCTCTCTCAGCAGCTTCCCCTGCCATTCTAGGCCACGTACGTCCCTCTCATACTTCTCCTCCACACATTCTTTCAGCACTCCCTTCACGCGTTGCGGTGGGATGGCCTCTCCACTGCTCATAACACATACAGGTTCCGGGTGTTTAAGATGAAGGTCAACACCCAACTCCGCCGCAAACTTTGCCGCATCTTTCACTATTGATTTATGGCCGAATGACTCTGCTCTTTCGTCAAACTCTCTCACCATTTTCATCGCCGGGCCTTGGTTCTCATACATTCGAATCGCTGCTTTGACCTTGGTCACTTTATACTCCATCTCCACCGCACGTAGACCTCTTCCGCCTTGTTCCCTCGGGAGGTACAAGAGAGCCGTAGAACCACCTGGGGGTTTCCCGCCATTTTCCACTATGATCTTGCGCACTTCCCTGTCCAAGATCTTCAACTCTGTTATCGGCCATTGTTGAGTCCACATTAAGTAACCCAACACCGGCAAGGCAAACTGGTTAGAGGCCGCCACCCGGTTAAAGTCTGAGAGGGGACTGGACCAGATGATCGACAATCGACGCAGGTACTCTCTTGCTGCACATTCAAGTACCATTTTCTCTTCCTGGACTAAGCTCTCAAGAACACCAAGAAACTTATACTGTTTTCCTTCTTCAAGTGATGGTAATCTTCCTCCAGCTATATCTCCTCCTAAATTCTCCTGGGAGTGGATCCCTCTCCTTATATGGACCACTGCACATTTCCTTGGATTCCACTGTAGTCCGATGTCTTCCATAGCCACTTGCGTTGATTCTAGCACTCGGTTCAACTTGGTCTCGTTAGCTGCGAATACTTTAAGATCGTCAATATACAGCAGATCAGTCACTGTGGCACTGATTGGTTTAGATAACTTGTATCCCTCAGAGGCGCTGATCTTCCAGGCCACGGGATTCAAGCAGATCGTGAAAAGCCTTGTGCAGAGCGCATCTCCCTGTGGTAGTCCTTTCTTAAACATAATAGGATCAGACACTTCCCACCCATGCCGCGTGTTGGCGACGATTCTCGTCTTCCAACTCTTACACAACTTACTTATCACCTTACACAGCCACTTTGGAAACCTATGCAGCACCATCATCTCACCTAACCAGCCATGATCTACCGAATCATATGCCTTCTTCACATCTACCCATGCCATACTCAGGTTACGCCTTCTTCTCTGACAATCCAACGTCACCACCCTATCAATCAGCAAATTATCTACCGTTCCACTACACCCCTTTTTTGCACCTCTCTGCGATCCTTCCATCAGCCCATGCTCTTCCAGATGTTGATCCGTGGGACCGAGAACACACGAAGTAAACCACTTGTAAGCCGTATTTAAACAAGTGATTGGTCGCTGGTGAATTTCCCCGGTTTGGGTATCAAAGATGTTTTTCCCTGAGCAAACCAGGATGGATAGTCATCATCACTTCTCGAGATCGCTTCAAACGACCGGGCCATGCCTTCGTGTACCACTTGCGCACGCTTCCACCAGTAGTTGACCAACTTGTCCGGCCCCGGAGCACTCCAGTTCTTCTTCCTTTTCAATATCCCTACTGCTTCAGCGGTTTCTAGTGTCCAGGCCTCTTCTGTCGGTGGAGGGACCTTACTAAAGATCGCATCTCTCACTTCGTTCAGCCTTTCAGCCTGGCTATTCCCAGTCCCCTCTCCTTCCCACAGTTCTCTCCAGAACGAACTCGCTTCTTCAATACTCCAGAACTTCTCTCTCTCCTCTGCAGCGGTGTTTCCATTAGCTCCCTCATACTTGGGGCGATCACAGTCTTCGCATTTGGCTAGCATCTCCCTCATATTAGCATACACGCGCCCTGCATCTTCTTTAAACTGCTGATTTAGAACCTTCGCTTCTTTAGTCTTCTTATTCCTGCCAAAAGCTCTTTTCAGTTTCCTCAACGCACATTTCTGCCTTTCCATGTAACTCACAAGTGAAGCTATGGGTAACTCTTTGCATTCTTGTTGTAGGATCGCTCTGTTCCTTTTTCCTCTTTTCGTCATTTTCCTGTTTTCTTTCAGACGCTCGATTTCAGATTTAGCCATTGAGATCTTTTTCCGAATACACTCCGCCTTTTCCTCGTACGCTTTTTGACACTTTGATCTTTTACTCTTGTGGTTTGATGATTTTCCTGATCCTTGTTTTTTCCATCCTTTATACAAAAGAAATGCCGTGACAACAGAATAAAGCACACAATTAGCAATCCAAAGATAGCTAAATGGATTGTCCGTCGGGGATACTCTGCACTGCTTCATTAACTCCGTTATCACCTTATTAATATTCTCATGGTCGCCCTTTGTTGGCGTTCCTTTTGTTCGTGTATCAATAGTACGATTACTAAAATCACCTTCGCACGGGTGGATACGGATGTAAACATTGGTCGCTGATTTCAGAAGCTCACGTGCTTCTGAGCTTAAGGAAGGCCGTTCATCCGGAACCGCTTCACTTTCTTCCATATGCAAATCTTGGTCTCCTGTATTTGCATTTTGAAAACCTTCGACTGGTTCTTCGTTCCTTTCGCACTCTCTTGTTCTGATGTTTTCGCTTATTCTCTGTCTAACGTTCCCCAGTGTTTTCTCCAGTTTCGCCGCTTGGTCTCTTAGATTCTGCTCCGTGAGCTCCAGATAACCATAGCCCTTCTCTTCCCAAAGCTGTTTCATTATCCCCATGTAGCCTTTCTTCCTTCCATTGTCAAAACGCGGTGGGTTTTCTGAGTTAACCAGTCGCTGGGCTTGCTTTTTGCACTCCAAAATATCATGATTCCCCACCTCAGTCCATTTTATCCTTCCGTTTATCCGCACAAGTCGTTCCTGCGATCCATTACTTGCCATGATGTGACCACAATGTCGATAAACTCGAATTTTAAATTAAACTAAACAACAAACCAAATTCGCTCGTTCAGAGACACCGAATTGTCCTGCAGTTCGCCAGACAACTTCACAAGTATTCAGAATACTTTTCTGTATGTCTTTTAGTGCTCTGAACTTGGCTTACTTTCAGTTCAAACGAATTTTATCAGGAGCGATAAGACACGTCTGACCTACTTGTCGCCATCGCCCATTATTATTATTATTATTATTATTATTATTATTATTATTATTATTGTTATAATAATAATATGGTTATTATTATAATGGTTATTATTATTATTACTATTAGTACTATTATTGTTGTTAATATTAATATTATTAATCTTTATTACTATTAATTTTCATTTATTATGTAATTATTTATTTACCTTGCTGGCTGGCTCATAACGTACGCCACCGCTCGCTGGCAAACGTTATGCGCTGGTTATGTGTCATTTCGCATTTTAAAATATGCTGGCTGGTTAAAAGCCGTCTCACACGATGGCTGGCTGGGAGTTTTATTTCCTGAAACTCTTGCTCGCTAGCAGTCAGAAGAGTGGGTATTTTTTCCCAGGATCGTTAAATATTAACGAAGATTGACGTACATGTAGAAACATTCTAATAGTTGCTGCAACATTAAATGAACAATTTTGTCAAAAATGGTCGTTGGGTACTCCTGAAGTGATGGAGCATGTCATCTATCGCAACATTATGCAGCATTAGGAGCATAATAACATCTTGTATTCAAAACAACATGGCTTTAGAAAGAACCATTCGTGCGAAACGCAACTCCTGCTCACTGTTGAAGACCTAGCAAAGAATTTGGATGAGGGATCTGAAGTTGATCTACAGATTTTTGACTTCAGCAAGGCCTTTGATAAGGTTCCCCACCAGAGATTACTCTCAAAATTGAATTATTATGGGATTCAGGGAAAAACTCTTGCTTGGATTAATTCATGGCTTACAGAGAGATCATTTCAGCGTGTTGGGGTGGATACTGAAGGTTCTAGTTTGGTTGGGGTCATTTCAGCTAGGAGTACCACAGGGTACAGTTTTGGCCCCTCCCATGTTTTTATTATTTATGGGTGACCCGAAAACACTGACCCCGGTCCATGGACCCCCATACGGACCGGGTCCACCGACTACTATACGGACCGGTCCACGGACTACCCCGACGGACCCCCTCCACACCTAAAGATTTGACTTACCGGTAGTCTGGATAGATCACTCATGTCGGCGAAATTTCAACCGTTGTGCGCCGCAAATTTAAAGACTAAGGCTCAGGCTCGGGCGCAAGTTGTATTAATCCCTTCACTGTGGACCGGAGTACTTCGAAAAAGACCGATAATGAGGTTCCTTGTTCCTTCCACCATTTTTGTTCGGCTCATTCTCCCGCGGGTTCACGAACTCGTTCCAGGCTCCACGAAATGGAAAGCAACTGCGCTACGTTTCTCGAGGAAGCCATGGATGACTGGTAACATGAATCACTCGTATTGTTTTTGTTTGTCTTGTCCATCTGCATTTGTTTGCAGTTACAACAGATTCCTATAATAGCTTTTTGTTGCTTCAACAGAAATGTGGAGGTGTATGAAATACCGTCAAGTAATGAAGTGAGTTGACTTTATAGTTAAAATTGTGCACATTGTGATCTGGTTACGTTAACATCCAATTTTTAGTGGAGCGGCGAGTTGACTTCCTATTTAGACTTTTTTCCTTAATACATTTGAATAGAATTTGAAGTACACGCATAGACCGTATTCATAAATGGCGGCCAATTTATAATTCTTTTGTCGAAGTGCAAATTAGCCTACTAAGCCTCGATACCATACGGTGAATTGAAAAGAATTCTTGCTCTAAAATGAGGCTTGGTAGGCTAATTTGCACGTGGACAACAGAATTATAATGTGACCGCCATTTATGAATAAGGTCTATATTATACTGTTTAAAGGATGGGCAAGATTTTCTGACAGCCCCATACAATAGTTATGCATGCATTTTCTTGTTCACGCCTGTTCTTTGTTTGTGAGGAAGTAATACATGGATAATTAATGTATGGGGCTGTGCAGAAATCCTGAGAATTATGACAGACAAGGCTTTAATAAAGATTAATGAAAGAGTCAAATTTTAAAACGTCACGATAAAGGCTATAAATACATGTAGTTATTGTATAACCTGCGACCAGGCGACCTTTTCTTTAGGGAGGGTCCGAGATGAAACGTAGGGAGGAAGGGAGGGCATGATCGCAGGCCTGTCATTGTATGGCGGATCGGTCTGGAGTATGACAGCTAAAGACAACATTGGAAGAGTTTTCAGAGTGCTGCTAGGATAATACTTCGTCGGTGGAAAGTAGAAAAGAACTAACTGTTAAGTTATTTGAGAAAAGTAGACTGGATGACGTTTTATAGGATGAACTCAATTTAATAACTGGTGTCATATATATTATTTATTAATGAAGAAGCCTTTTAGCCGGTGTGTTTCAAAGCCTCTTGCATTAAATATTTGTTAGAACTCAACAGTTTCGTGTTAAGAATACCTCCCAACACATGCACCATTTCTCCTCTACTCTAACACTGGTACTCCACTTTGCATACAGTGTAAGGTAGGAAATATAAACTGTGTGTTTAAAAAAAACTTCTAGTTTGATCTAAAGTAGTAGCCAGCCAACCAACAAACATTCTCTACAATGCTAAAGATTACATTTGATCTCTGCCGTAGTTGGAATTTGAAAACAAATATAAATTAAGCTAAATCTCAATAATTTGTAACTAACTCTAACACAATGTTTAAAACTGCAACGTTCATACATGTGTACAAAGCAAACGTTTCGTATGTAAACATTTCCAAATCACTTCTAGCCTTAAACGTTTCTTTTGTGCACGCTGTTTGCCCAACTAAAGCAAAGACGATCTCAAATTCAGATAAAATGAATAATAGCTAACTGTCATTTCAAAGCTCGTACTTAAAACCGTTTAATAGGCTGTCTCAGGACAAACCCAAGAGTATTTATAATACTCCAATTCATAGAAAACTTCAAAATAATTTCATTTTGACAACCTCTAAGAAGGGACGTTCGGGATATAGAATGTCTTTCTCTTTGATTTCTGTTTGCTAGGCAATTTTCAGTTGCCATCTTTAGCTTTAAAGGCATGCAAGGTAGTTCCACTAAAAAGCAAACCTTCAGGGAAGAGGATGAAGGGAACCTACAATTTAGGTTCTTGAAATGAGTGTACGAACCCTGATAACCTCATTCAAGGAAATGACAGACACTTACAGATCTAAATTACACTGGAATCTCTCCATAACCAGTTGACGCAGGCTACTAGTGACGATGAGGCTATGATCAGATATTATTTTTGAAGACACCTTTGTGCACACAGGGTTTAAGTGGTAGTGCCTCGTCGATGTTACTAACTTCCAAGCATTCGTTTCCTTGTTGAAAAAATGATAGCGCTCAAATCTAGCAAAACAATACAGCTTATCATCGGGGCTCTGGAATCCCACAACATTAGATTTTACAGCATTCCAGCAGCCAGCAAACTTCTTGATGTTACCGGCAATCTTTTTAAGAACCAAAGGCCCAGAGGGTGGAGGATCCACTGGTCTAGCTGCTCTTCTTATAACAAGAGTGGTTGGATTGAGAATTTCAGCTTGAACATTTGCTTCTGTATTCTGTGCAGCTGCATCTGTATCTGAATGGTGGACTGCTACTTCAGTTGCAGGTAAATGCCGCTTGCGAGATGGAGCTTTCCCACCAAAATTTTTTGGAGCAGAAGCTGCTGATATCCGGCTGAGACTTCGGCCTTGGTAGGCCTCCACAACGTTTGCCACACAGTTAAGATGGATGGCAATAGACAGGCAATGATGGCAAAGGTTGTTTCGCCCAAAGAAATTACAATCACAAGTACATTTTCACCTCTTAAAGCACTGAATCCGGTGAGGAAGGGGTCCTCCACTGTCCACAAAGTACACACTATCCTTGAAACCTTGGCGGAACTGGTCGTTGCACAGCACAGTATTGGCTTTTTCCAGCAGACTCGATTGTTCCTCTTTGGAAAAGTGGCCACTCAGCTGTGAAAGGTCGCTGAGATCACACGCTGCTTCCCTTATAGAGGGATGAGATGAGGAACGTGACAATGGTGTGACCTTAAAATTGCTGCACCTCTTGTATGCTTTTGGATCGGGGCAAACTTTGCTAGCCCTTTTGAGGAAAGCCTTTCGCTCTTCTTGGGTCATCTCTGCATGACTCTTTGTCAGTAAGTGTTGCTGAAACTGGTGGCAGACCTCCCACTTGTCGGACAACTGAAACCATGCCATTTCTTCCTCTTGATCGAATGACTGCACAAAGTCGTATAGGTTTATAATGAGTCTGTCCATGTCCATGTCCTGTCCTCCAATCTTTCATCATATCATTTACTGACTCAGGCATGTTCTGTTCATATGGCTTGTTTCCCAAGCCAAGGTCTTTCAGAACAAATGTAGCCGTCTTTGTGCGCATGTCATTAAGCTTGTGGGTGCGAAAATACTGTGTAAAGGCTGGTGGGCCAGATTTCTCGGACCTTTCTAGGGTGTCCCACCCTTCCATGAGTGCTGTTGCATTCTTCTTAAACTCTTCTAGTGAACTTGACCGAATTAATCCACTTTTTGCTTTGAAGAGATCCTGGCAAATACGGGACACTAGTGCTGAGGAGAGACCGAGCTTTCTACATTTCTCCTTGATATTTCTTTGGCTATGAATGTAACAAAGCCAAAGCAATTGTGTTGCATTCCTGAAACCGGCCGCGAGGGCATTCGTTAACGCTCGTTCATCATCAGTGCCTGTGGCACGAAGGAATTCATTGAGACCAGGATTTTCACGGAAAGGCAATGGATAAATGATAGGTACGTGGATTCGTCTCTAGTCATGTAGACCATGACAGGGCCTAAAAAGGAGGGGTGGTTGTTTCCTCCCTTTACTCGAAGAACTGTATTCTTAAAACTTGTTACAAGCACATAGAATGGACCAAGTTGAAATGTTACGTCAACTCCAAGTTCAGATACTTGGTTTACCCTGTCGTGACAGCAAAACTTCACAATATTGTTCAACTGTTGATCAGAGAATAACATGACCGTGGGAAGATCATTAGACTACATGACGGATAAAGCCAGGAAAAGTTGTCTTCTGCAGTTCTAGGACTGATGCAAGTGGGTCCTTATTTACTCTTTCAGATGGTTTTCGAGTGAGGTATCCAACCTGTTTCACGTTGCGTGGGAGCGAACTAATGCTATCGGCACCACAGATACCACCAGCTTCCTTTTTGTTAAGAACAATGCCCTCGTTGGACCAAATTCAACAGCTTTATCTGCAACTTTAAGCTTGGTGCTCTCTTTGGATCGGATGTGTGCCATATTGGATGAGGTTCGATTACCATGCTTCTTGATCTTAAATCTTGTGGGCTGACCATCAAAATTGTAATTGAGAAGCACGAGTGGGAACCATTTTTCAATAGCTTTACCAAATTCGATGGACACAATTGTCTTGTGATATGACGTGTAGGAGGAACATGTGTACGTTCTTCTTCTCACTGCAACGTCGGCACTTTCTTGACTGTTGAGCCTTTCAAGTTCAGCCACTTTGCCCCCTTCATCCCTTATGATGGTGTAGAACTTGGCCTTACATCCTGTCATGACCCATGACCCATTTTCATCTGAGAACAAATCTTTTCTGTGTTCCAGTGTATCAAGGCTCAAGACAAAAGTTGCATTGTCGTGAATTCCGATGGGAACTGCTTTGCTTATAATTGTAGCACTTTCTTCCTGGCAATTCATCATAAAGGGGACAACGTAAGGATTGTCAAGGCTCTCAAGAGTTATCATCTTGCACTCAACATTACCATTGAACAGCTTGTAATCCTTTCCCTTCATTTTTTTTTGGTTATTTTGACACATCGAAACGTTCTTCGTCAGGATAGCTTTCTTCATCACTATAGCCTTCAAGGTTCTATAAAACATTCATTAAAACAAACATTAAAATGTTAATATTGTTAAGCCAGAGTCGGACATCTTATTTTCATGGTCAGTAATCAGCAAATTGTCAAGCAGATTGGTGATGAGAATAAAGACAACCATTGGATATGGAATACTTTTAAGACAGCAAAATATCAAAACTAACATGCAAGGAAATGTGTGGCTGTAAGTGGGGAGCTCGAGAATTAACATTCAGACCTTAGCAGTTGAGGATTAAGATTCAAGTTAAATAAATGTAAATTTATATGTACATGTCCATTATATCAAATTTCTTAGAGGATATCAAATGTCCCATTCAGACAGCAGAAATGTAAAGTACTTGTGAGAGCTTAACCAAGCTACACTGAATTACATTATATTATCAGGAGAGGGCAGAGTGATGATAGATCTGCCATCATATTTATTTACTATCATTTGAGAAAAGACAATTTGATGTGAATTTTCCCATCCGTTTTTATTCCAGACAAAAAGATACCAGCCAGGCAATTATTTGACATAAAACTTTATAAAGTAGAAAAACGGGAAATGAAAGGCCCACTTGAATACCTCTGTCAGACTTGTGTTACAACCTGTGGAATATTCGTCTACACTGCTGTCTTGATCATCTCTATCATCAATCAAAACTTAAAAGCCACAATTCACACATTATTACGTGTATTAATGGAATATTTTCTTTGCTTGTTCATTCCGGACAGACAGAGACGTGTCTTAATATTTGACTTTATAAAGAAGGAGAGGGAAATGGGGGAGGGGGAGGGGGGACAATTCAGTCAAGAAAAGTATTTAACTACAGTTAAATACGTCTGCCAGACTTGTATTGCTACCAGCGGTGTGTTCACCTCCACTGCCAAGGTCATGGTCATCTTTGTTGTCAATCAACTCCTATAAGCCACAATTCAATCAACCGGTAAATTACTCAATCCATCTACAAACTACACGAAACTATATACCTATATATATATGGCCAAGTTATTTCAAGATTCATTTGTGTCTTTCCTTCCTTTTTAGTTCAGCAAACACATAGCAGGCAACCACACTTCCCTTGTTTGTATTATCTCACACATGCCCGTATCATATCATATTTCAACCCGCCTGCCTTGGGTGACCCGAAAACACTGACCCCCGGTCCATGGACCCCCATACGGACCGGGTCCACGGACTACTATGCGGACCGGTTCACGGACTACCCCGACGGACCCCCTCCACGGACCCCCCAAAAGACAACATAGAAATAAAAATAAATTTAAAATAAATTTGACTTGCCAATTGTCTGGATAGACCACTCGTGTCGGCGAGATCTCAGCCATTACGCTCCGCAAATTTCGGGTCATTAAATCTCCCGGATAAAAACGACTCTGAACCTTTCTGAGACGTTTCTCCATTCTAGACTGAAATTGCATTCCCAAGTTTTAAAAAAATCGATTTTTTCAAACTCGTTTCATTGTTTCTTAATGCATTTCTTCATCTCTAAGTTTCAAGCACAAGTTAATAGAACTAAGCAAAATGGCTTCCTTCAGCTGCCATATAACCGATTGTTTGATTGGATCTCCGATTAACCAATAAAAATTCTTGACATAAGTACCCTGTTTTCCCACACATTCACAATGGCGGCAGAATATTCTTGTATTCTGAAGGAGCTGCTGGGGGATGGGTGGGTGCGTTTTTTTTTGGGGGGGGGGGGTGGGGAGAGGAGGGGAGGGGGAGTGGGTAGGTTGATCGAGGGGGGAGGGGTGGGGAGACCGGATGGAAAAAATCTCCAGATTTTGGATCTCCATAGGTTGGCACCTCTGAGAATGATATTGACAAATTAGTATCTTGGAGCAAGACATGGCAAATGCAGTTTAATGTGACTAAATGTCATACTATGAGGATATCTAGGAAGAGGGATCCTGTGTTTTTGATCATTACATCGATGGCCAAAAGCTGTCTCCCGTAAACAACCATCCTTATCTGGGAGTTATGTTATCTAACGACCTAAGATGGAATTCTCATGTGGAAAATATTGTGGTCAAATTAGCAAATAAGTCTCTTGGTTTTGTAAGGCACAGCCTTTACCCTTGTTCCGAAAGTACAAAGCGTTTAGCTTATGTAACCATTATTAGACCAAAATTGGAGTATGCTACTGCTGTGTGGGACCCATATAGACAAGAACAGACTGCTTCAATTGAAGCCGTCCAGCGGCGTGTAGCCAGATTTATCAAAAGAGACTACAACAGAACCTCTTCCGTTACAGAAATGCTACAGTCATTAGATTTAGATCTTTTAGAGGACAGACGTAAAGCCCATCGATTGAATATATTTTATTTAGCGGTTAA
>NW_027179764.1:122500-125000 GCF_036669935.1 Montipora foliosa
TGGTGAGCGTTCCGGCTTCGGCAAATCCACTTCCGACGGCCTCAACTGCTGTTCTTTCACCTGATCTGGTGTCTCTCATTAATCAGGCTGTTCAGTCGGCTGTTCAAGCTTTGCAAAGGCAACCAGGACCAGCGATTGCGGATCCCGTCTCCTGTCCTGGCGCCAGTTCGTCATCTGCATCGTTGGGCGGTTTAGCTTCGACGTTTTTCGCCGCTGGAACGGGCTTTCCGCCTTCCCTTTCAAGCTCGTCGACCTCAGGTAGGCTTTCTCCTCTTGTCGTACCTACTTTTGTATCTACTTTTAACGCTCCGGTCCCGGCAATCGTCTCGTCTTCGGGGCAGGCTTTAAGTGGCGTTTCTGCTCAATTGCCGCCATCCATTGCACCGCTGTCTATTGTGAACTCGTTGGCGGATCAGCCGTTCGTCGTGGGCCCGGGCTACTCTCCCGTTCCTGCCAAGCTCGTTACGCAAATCCGTGGCGGAAAATTCGTTGACTTGTCGGAACTTTTAGCGGCGAATTTGGTCAGCTCAGAGACCGAGCCTCAGTTAATGCTCGATGGGCGTTTGGTTTTATCAGCTCCCCCGAAGAAACCTCGTCGGCGTATCGAGGATATCACCACTTGGACGGAAGCCTTCACGGTGTACTCGCTTGTCCTAACGTCGTTTTTCCCTCATCGTTGGAAAGATTTAACGTTGTACAAGTTATTAATCTTGCGGATTTCTCGCCAGTTTAGCGGACGGGTTTGGCTTGCTTACGATAAAGCTTTTCGCGAACACGCTGCGGCGACTCGGTTGGCCGATTGGTCGACCATGAATGCACAGCTCTTCACTTTTCACGCCGGTGGTGCTTCTCCTCGCAGCCCCAACCTCGGCACGTCGCCGGATTCCTCTGAACCAGTGGGTTCCAGCTCTTCGAGGATCCCTTGTATGTCCTGGAACAAGGGAAGGTGCACCGCCCCTTATACGATTTGCCGCTATTATCATCGTTGCAGCACGTGTGGCGGCGCCCATCGTTCCGTATCATGCAGTTCTAGACCAGAACGTAAGCAGGAGAGTTCTGTCAGGCGCAGATCTCGGTCTCCGGCATTTAGTGCCTCAGCTGGCCAAAAAGCACGGCGTCAGTAACGATTGGCTCCAAGAAGTTTTCCCCTTCTCAGAACTTTAGAACATGTTGCGCGTACTTTGTTCATTATGTAGTTAGTCGTTTTTTTTTTTTTTTCCTCGCGCCTTATTCGTGGCCTTTCGTTTCGTTCTAGTTCATGTCTTTTTTGTATTGAGTTTTTCACCTTATGGCAGGCAGACTTCTTTATACTGCATGCTTTATCGATTGTTCAGTTTTATTAGAATTTTTCACGGTTTTCTTTGCTTGCCCCTGTTGTGCTCTGGGCTTGTTGAATTAAACTTTTCTCACTGTTGCTGTGTTGCTGCCCTTACTTCAGGAGGGGGGGGGGGGGGGGGGGGGTAGGGTCGTTAGCGGGGAATTACCATCTCTCATTCTGTTTCCTTCCAGTCTCCAACCCCTTGCCCCCGGTGTCCGTGGTTAGCCCTCTAAAGCCTGAAGTGTTCGCTGCCAAGTTGTCCCAACATCCGGACCAACATCTTGTCGCCTTTGTCTTGGACGGCCTCAGGAATGGCTTTCGCCTGGGATTTCAGCATTCCAAGAAATTAAAATCAGCTAAGTCAAACAAGGCCTCTGCTAATCAACACTCCGAGGTCATTGACCGCTACTTGGCTAACGAGGTCTCCCTTGGGAGGGTTGCAGGACCTTTTTCCTCCCCACCTTTCCCTCATTTGCACGTTAGCAGCTTTGGAGTTATCCCTAAAAAGGGTCAACCAGGCAAGTGGAGGCTCATAGTGGACCTGTCATCCCCCGGTGGGCTAAGTGTTAATGATGGCATTGACCCTGACGAGTTTACCATGCAATACATCACGGTTGATCAGATCATTCGTATGATCTCAAGCTATGGCTTAGGTGCCCTGATTGCTAAATTCGATGTTGAGGCAGCCTACCGCAACATAGCTGTCCATTCATCTGATCGATATCTCTTGGGTATGATAATGGCGGAAGCACTATTATGTTGATTTAGCGTTACCATTTGGCCTCCGCTCTGCTCCTTATATTTTCAATTCTGTGGCGGACATGGTGGAGTGGATTCTCCTACATACACACAATGTTTCTGCGCTGTTACATTATTTAGACGATTTTATTACTGCAGTACTGCCGGATACTAACCAATGTGCTGAGAACTTAGCCACTTCCATAGCTGTTTGCCGCTCCTTAGGACTTCCACTCCACCCGGATAAGTGCATTGGCCCGTCCACGCGTTTAGTTGTTTTGGGCATTGAGTTAGACTCAGTGGCTCAGGTGGCCTGCCTCCCCTCGGACAAGCTCCTTGCTTTACAGGTGCTGCTGCAGTCGTGGCGGAATCGTCGCTGGTGTACTCGGCGCGAACTGGAGTCCCTCATTGGCCACTTACATCATGCCGCCAAGGTCGTGTGGC
>NW_027179764.1:130000-132500 GCF_036669935.1 Montipora foliosa
ATTTATTTATTTAATTAAATATCTGAGATCAACAACGCAGCAAGATCTTCCTCCATCTCTCCCTCAAAAAAACATTGCTGCTACTGCTCTGATGATCGTAGAACTCGTTAGTGCAAGAAAAACTCACAACCCATCAAATTTTTCATGCCATACTTGAGAAAGACAAGAAAAGTGGCAATGCCACCGATATTTTTTTAGGTTTAAAAGTGAAAAAGTAAAGATTGTGGCAGGTTTATCTAAAAAGGTTTGGGTCTAATAGAGGTAAATCTTTTTACTGGTTAGTTAGGTTGAAAATAAATTTTCTAAACGTGAATCAATGCCGCTTGATTCCCGTGGAGATTTTGTGAAAACTGCCGTGAAACAATGAAACCACCACGGCCAAAAGCTATCATATGCATTTTTTTCTCTTAGCAAGTCATCTTGATCTGGACGAAAATCATCGCTAGGACAGAACTAAAGTATTTTTTCCTTACATAATCAATAAAATGTTCATTGGAATGAGCTTTTTGTTCGGTTGAAGCACCAGTCACAGCGTTATTTGTTTAGGGCACGGAATGATTTGTCACAAACCAAAGACAACGCCGGGATTGCTCTTTTTCTAAAACAATAACAAATAATATGATATCTTTCCCTTTTTTATTTCGTTATTTCATATACAGGGGAAAAACAATCATAACCTAAATATATTTTAGTCAGGCAAGCGCAGCTGCGAAACATCGTAAAAATATTAAATTTGCATAAACTGCGAGTCTCGGGTTCATACAGAAGTAAATTGCACCACTTCGCTGGCCGCGCTTTACCGCTGTCAGAGCAGAAGTAACAACTCTTTTTTTAAAACTATAACCAAGAAATTCCAAACTCCACGTTCCAAATTTAATTAATGCTATTTTTTGGGAACGAATCGAAATTCGCGCGGCCGCTGGCCGTCACGTGCAAAGTCATGGATTATGTTACATGTGAAATCATGTGGAACGGCCTTTGAACCGATTGTTTTGTACGAAGATGAAACATTTTCTGAGAGGTTTCGTAAACTGTAACCACCAGCACATTAAAATTTTTAGCCGCCTTATCTGCAAGAAATAAAATAAGCCGGAGTGCCCGGCCGGGCGACCGCATAATTTTTTTCACTCGCCCGGAGCCAAATGTTAGTCGCCTCAGGCGACCGGGCGCCGTTAGAGCACAACCTTGTAGTTGTAAAAGCAACAACAGAAAAGGCAGGTACATTACACTGTATAAAAATCAGACCGGATCAACTCGGATCGAGTGAAAAATGGTTTTGTTAGCCAAAACTAGTTGACGTTTGCCCAAATTTTACCAAGGTTAGCTTAAAGATTAGGGGTAGGGTGATTTCTCTGGGCCTTAATTAAGCTTATCAACATTTTTTATGTCGATCCGAAGTGAGTGATCCGAGTTGATCTGATCTGATCTGACTTTTGTACCTGCCTATAACAGAAAGGCCTGGTTTGTCAGGGAAAAAAAAAACACTGTCTTTCAAAAATTAGGTGGCATGCTACCGTTGTTGGTGTATAATATTAATAAGAAAAAACTGTTTGATAGCTTATCAAAGACAATACATGTAATATTATAAGTACCGGTACACATATTTGATTATGAGGCTTAGCTTGTCTAAAGCATTAATGCTGCAGACTGAGTTTATCTGATGCTTCTTGAATTTGTAAATTAAATTATTTTGTATTCTATTTCATGTTTGCAATAATGTTTTTTAACATAGAGGATATTACATGGCCATGTGGAGATACCTAATCGCGAACAAGTGAAATATTTTTCAACACCAGAAAACAAATTTCATATAGAAGCAGCCACGTAATATTCTATTTATTATATAAACACCAATGAAATACTAAATCATTTCACAAAAGGTATGGAAAGGCGCTATTTTCATATGTAACCATAGCAACAGTGATCTTTTCACATGTGAAGATATCATGTTTTCGCACAAAAGCTCACTTGGTATTTTATTGGTGTTTATATAATAAAGGAAACTACATGTATTAAAGTGTCCCTGTGACTAAAAAAGAGATTCACTAAGTGACCCAAGTTTTTCTTGAAAGAGCTGGATTGAGGAGAAAATGATGTCAAAAGCTCGCTAGTTTGAGAATGCAGAATTAATATGCAGCACAGGAGTTTTGGGCTTTCAGACTTTTAAACTCGTGCTTTGCATGTATAATAAGCTGCATTCACACGCTGAAATTTTAAGCTAGTGAGCCTTTGATGTTTACCACTTTTCCTTGATCCAACCCTTTGAGGTCCAATTGGTCAGTTTTGAATGTGAGTGCTGGCAGATCGTGAAATCAAAAACTTATGCTCACAGTAAATGGCCTTTGGATAAAAATCTAAACTTAAAATTTTTCCAGTCAGGTGTTAAGCAAGCACTTTCAAAAACTGAAGAAAAAAAGGAAGCGACCTTTTTTATCACAGGGGCACTTTAAATCGTATCATGCAAATTACTGGGAATTCATATCTTCTGTGTTTATGAAAT
>NW_027179764.1:145000-162500 GCF_036669935.1 Montipora foliosa
ACGAAGAATGTTCGGCACCTTTCCTTCATTTATTGTGGCAATCAGTCAAAAAAATAAGGAACATACTGAAGGTGCGAAAGGGACATCTTAGTTTGTTTTTCCAAATTAAGAGAATTTCCGACTTGAATTGGAGTTTTTGTGGGGAATATACGCTAACTCCTAGAGACACTGGAGACTAGCTGAGGTCCACATTTTAAAGCCACATTTTTTGATGTTTAGTTTGTAAAAACTTTGCGCGCAATACAGTTCCACTATGGTCGTCATCCAACATTATCATTTGCTTGTTTTCACAAAATTGTTCTAAATGTTGTGTTTTTTATCGTAAAATTGGACTCGATCCCATGACGTCGGAATAGAGTTGGCTGGCAACTTCCTGTACCACTCTGACTTTAGTACAAACTGTTTGTAAGAAAAGTCAGACATTAAGATCGAAAACAACACGAACAAACAAGCAAATGAGAATATTGCGTGACTGCGTGACAACCATCATAGAACTGTGATTCTGTTGTTTTTTTTTTTTTACGAAGTAAACGTTACAGCGCCATTTTTTAAAGTGTGGAGCTGAGCGAGACCCCAGTGTCTCCAGCACTTGCATACTGTTCCATAATTTCCAATTTCAGCAATTTCTCAAATTGCTGTTACACCCTTTTTACAATTAGGGAGGGTAGGCTAAGTGCTAGGGTTACCGTAGCAAGAGGGTTACTTTAGTTGGCTAGCACTTACACATTTCTTCTTCTTGATCAACGTGTTTACAAGGCAGCTATGGTTACCCTGGCGCTAGGGTAGCCCTGTCTGAGTGCTAGGGTTATCCTACCTGCCTTTAAAAAGGGCCGTAATTCCGAAAAAGAGAAAAACAAACTCCACGTTTCACAAAGACAAGGTCAGGTGCTCTGAAAAAGAAACTTGGATTTTAAAACACAAGAAAACGAAGTACCATTTGAGAAAACAAAAAACCATGATGATGTCCCTTAAGAGCTTTCATACCTTCGGTAAGTTCCTTAATTGTTTTTTTACTAATTTCTACCCTAAATGAAGGACAGATGCCAGTCATTCGAAAATAACAGTACAGCAGAATAGCGACAAAAATTCAAACAAAAAAAAGATAGGGAAAAAAAAGGACCCCGGGCCCGCGTTTTGGCTACAACCAACAAATATCCGGACGGTAAAGAGCTCTAATATAGTCTCACTACCCTCCGGTAAGAAGATTTGATCTGAACTTTTCTCCTTTTTTGTTGTTATTTTGTACAGGAAACGCCTCATTGTCTCCTTGCAGTACGCTCTTATATTCATCTACAACCCAACGACCAAACACGTCCCTGGCATCGAGTAAGTATTTCATCTTTTACATTTTAAACCGTGGTGTACAGTCATGTATTTGAACAAAGGAAATCCTAATTTTAAGCATGGAAGCTCAGTGTTGATTATTAAAAAAGCCGAGTTATTAGCCATCACTAGTTGCAGTTGCGTGTTAGCTTCAAGGAAAGGGAAAGAGTGCCTAATATTAAGTGCAAATGAAACAGCACAACAAAATACAGTAAGTTCTTGCTGTCCACATTGCAGTTTTGCAGGGACGTTGGAGAGAAATGTTTCTGTTTTCTTCTTGACAACGGGAAAAAGTTGTTTAACAAATATGATGGTAGCCAAAACGTGGGGCCAGGGTCGGGGTGTCTCGTTATTCTCTTGCACAAAGAATGCTCGGCACCTTTCCTTCATTTATTGTGGCAATCAGTCAAAAAAATAAGGAACATACTGAAGGTGCAAACGCCTCATTGTCTTCTTGCAGTACGCCCTTAGAATCATCTACAACCCAACGACCAAACACATCCCTGGCATCGAGTAAGTGTGTCATCTTTTACATTTTACACCGTGGTGTACAGTCATGTATTTGAACAAAGGAAATCCTAATTTTAAGCATGGAAAGCTCAGTGTTGATTATTAAAAAAGCCGAGTTATTAGCCATGGTTAGTTCCAGTTTCGTGTTAGCTTCAAAGAAAGGGAAAGAGTGCCTAATATTAAGTGCAAATGAAACAGCACAACAAAATACAGTAAGTTCTTGCTGTCCACATTGCAGTTTTGCAGGGACGTTGGACAGAAATGTTTCTGTTTTCTTCTTGACAACGGGAAAAAGTTGTTTAACAAATATGATGGTAGCCAAAACGTGGAGCCAGGGTCGGGGTGTCTCGTTATTCTCTTGCACAAAGAATGCTCGGCACCTTTCCTTCATTTATTGTGGCAATCAGTCAAAAAAATAAGGAACATACTGAAGGTGCAAAAGGGATATCTTATATGTATTTTTTTTTTGCTAAATTAAGAGAATTTCCGAATTGAATTGGAGTTTTTGTGGGGAATATATGGTAACTCCTAGAGACACTGGAGACTCGCGGAGCTCCACATTTTAAAACCACATTTTAATGTTTAGTTTGTAAAAACTTTGCACGCAATACAGTTCCACTATGGTCGTCATGCAACATTCTCATTTGCTTGTTTTCACAAAATTGTTCTAAATGTTGTTTTTTATCGTAAAATTGGATTCGATCCCATGACGTCGGAATAGAGTTGGCTGGCAACTTCCTGTACCACTCTGAAGGCAACTTCCTGTACCACTCAGACAACAAGATCGAAAACAACAGGAACAAACAAGGAAATGAGAATGTTGCGTGACTGCGTGACGACCATCGCAGAACTGTGATTCTGTTGTTTTATTTTTTTACGAAGGAAACATTACAGTGCCATGTTTTAAAGTGTGGAGCTGAGCGAGACCCCAGTGTCTCCAGAACTTGCATACTATTCCATAATTTCCAATTTCAGCAATTTCTCAAATTGCTGTTACACCCTTTTTACAATTAGGGAGGGTAGGCTAATTGCTAGGGTTACCGTAGCAAGAGGCTTACTTTAGTTGGCTAGCACTTACACATTTCTTCTTCTTTATCAACGTGTTTACAAGGCAGCTAGGGTTACCCTGGCGCTAGGGTAGCCCTGTCTGAGTGCTTGGGTTACCCTACCTGCCTTTAAACAGGGCCGTAATTTCGAAAAAGAGAAAAACAAACTCCACTTTTCACAAAGACAAGGTCAGGTGCTCGGAAAAAGAAACTTGGATTTTAAAACACAAGAAAACGAAGTACGATTTGAGAAAAGAAAAAACCATGATGTCCCTTAAGAGCTTTCATACCTTCGGTAGGTTCCTTAATTTTTTTTTACTACTGTAATTTTCACCCTAAATGAAGGACAGATGCCGGTCATTCGAAAATAACAGTACAGCAGAATAGCGACAAAAATTCAAACAAAAAAAAAAAAGGGGAGAAAAAAGGACCCCGGGCCCGCGTTTTGGCTACAACCAACAAATACATGTATCTGGACGGTAAAGAGCTCTAATATAGTCTCCCTACCCTCCGGTAGGAAGATTAGATCTGAACTTTTCTCCTTTTGTGTTCTTAATTTTTACAGGTAACGCCTCATTGTCTTCTTGCAGTACGCTCTTAGAATCATCTACAACCCAACGACCAAACACATCCCTGGCATCGAGTAAGTGTGTCATCTTTTACATTTTAAACCGTGGTGTACAATCATGTATTTGAACAAACTAAGGAAATCTTAATTTTAAGCATGGAAGCTCAGTGTTGATTATTAAAAAAGCCGAGTTATTAGCCATGGTTAGTTCCAGTTGCGTGTTAGCTTCAAAGAAAGGGAAAGAGTGCCTAATATTAACTGCAAATGAAACAGCACAACAAAATACAGTAAGTCCTTGCTGTCCACATTGCAGTTTTGCAGGGACGTTCGAGAGAAATGTTTGTGTTTTCTTCTTGACAACGGGAAAAAGTTGTTTAACAAATATGGTAGTAGCCAAAACGTGGGGCCATGGTCGGAGTGTCTCGTTATTCTCTTACACAAAGAATGTTCGGAACCTTTCCTTCATTTATTGTAGCAATCAGTCAAAAAAATAAGGAACATACTGAAGGTGCAAAAGGGACATCTTAGTTTGTTTTTCCAAATTAAGAGAATTTCTGACTTGAATTAGAGTTTTTGTGGGGAATATACGCTAACTCCTAGAGACACTGGAGACTCGCTGAGCTCCACATTTTAAAAGCACATTTTAATGTTTAGTTTGTAAAAACTTTGCGCGCAATACAGTTCCACTATGGTTGTCATGCAACATTCTCATTTGCTTGTTTTCACAAAATTGTTCTAAATGTTGTGTTTTTTATCGTAAAATTGGATTCGATCCCATGACGTCGGAATAGAGTTGGCTGGCAACTTCCTGTACCACTCTGACTTTAGTACAAACTGTTTGTAAGGAAAGTCAGACAACAAGATCGAAAACAACGGGAACAAACAAGCAAATGAGAATGTTGCGTGACTGCGTGACGACCATCTTAGAACTGTGATTCTGTTGTTTTTTTTTTACGAAGTAAACATTATAGTGCCATTTTTTAAAGTGTGGAGCCGAGCGAGACCCCAGTGTCTCCAGCACTTGCGTACTATTCCATAATTTCCAATTTCAGCAATTTCTCAAATTGCTGTTACACCCTTTTTACAATTAGGGAGGGTAGGCTAAGTGCTAGGGCTACCGTAGCAAGAGGGTTACTTTAGTTGGCTAGCACTTACACATTTCTGCTTCTTTATCAACGTGTTTTCAAGGCTGCTAGGGTTACCCTACCTGCCTTTAACCAGGGCCTTAATTTCGAAAAAGAGAAAAGCAAACTCCACTTTTCACAAAGACAAGGTCAGGTGCTCTGAAAAAGAAACTTGGATTTTAAAACACAAGAAAACGAAGTACGATTTGAGACAACAAAAAACCATGATGTCCCTTAAGAGCTTTCATACCTTCGGTAGGTTCCTCAATTGTTTTTTTACTGATTTCCACGCTAAATGAAGTACAGATGCCGGTCATTCAAAAATAACAGTACAGCAGAATAGCGACAAAAATTCAAACAAATGGGGAAAAAAAAGGACCCCGGGCCCGCGTTTTGGCTACAACCAACAAATATCCGGACGGTAAAGAGCTCTAATATAGTCTCACTACCCTCCGGTAAGAAGATTTGATCTGAACTTTTCTCCTTTTTTGTTGTTATTTTTTACAGGAAACGCCTCATTGTCTCCTTGCAGTACGCTCTTAGAATCATCTACAACCCAGGGACCAAACACGTCCCTGGCATCGAGTAATTTTTTGTAATGTGCTGCAGGCTTGGTGGAAGTCCTGATGATGCAAAGGAAGTCATGAATCATCAATTCTTTCACACAATTAATTGGGATGATATCTTTCATAAAAGGGTAAGAAACATTATAATCTCAAGTCTTTTGGATTAACTTGTTTGTTTTGGAAAAAATTCTGCAAGATTTTGTTGACAGAGAGAGTTTGTGCTAAATCTGCTAATTGCATTGTTAGGTTTGATAAAGCTTCTACAGTTAACATGTATGTGCTAATGATATTAAGTTTAACCACTTGATCTCTGGGAGTGAGGCGTAACAGATTTTACCTGTCTAACGCCAGATAATTTTACTTGTCAACGGGGGTATCTCAGGAAGTTTTAAGTTTATGGGAGTAGAAATTGCATTTACATTAATTTAGTGTACATTACTTTGCAAATAAAGCCTCCTTTTAAACCAGTGGTCAAGTCTGAAACAGATGTGTCCAACTTTGATGAAGACTTCACCAATGAGCCAGTTGATTTATCGCCACCAGAAGGTAAGTATTATTATTGTTCTTGTGTGAGATTCTCACACTGACTGTCATCTTAGGCCAATTTCAAGCAAAAAAGAAATATTTTAAAACAGTTTTTATGGTTGATCCATGTTTATTTTTTGATATCTTGCCAAGAATGCTGAAAGTAGCATTTCTGAGCTTCAAGATTTCAAAATTTTCTGGCGGAGAATTTCCCCAGAACACCCTACAAGTTAGTGTCTCCGGCGCTTGCTTGTTAGCTCCCCCTCCTCCCCCAATGCAAAATTCGTTCCGCCGTCCCTGGGTCAACTGGTGAAGGCAGGTTCATTTGCAAAGCTTGTAAGTTCTTGGTCTTAGAAATAAAAATAGAAGTGAATTGGCTTAGGGTAGTTAATTTTCATGTAAATTGGCCATTCTGAAACTACCATTTTATTAACTTATCAACATTAATCATGTCTCTTTAAAAATCTATTTTTTAGGCACCCTGACTGAAATTGCTGAGGAAGATGAAGCAAATTTTCAACAATTTTCTTGAAGACAAATTAATACAAGTTAACTAGGTTGTCTTGAAAAATTAAAAAAACCTCTTTATCATTACAACGATAATTAGGCTGTAAGGTTTGGTGGCAAAACATTTTGCTTCAAAGTATCACCAAACTGTCAGTTCACTTTGTAAAGTATTTTTTCTGGGAGCCTGTTTTGTTGCTGTATCTTAAATCTTTTGCACATTAGTTGGAAAATTGACTGCAACGACGTTTAATTTCAGTCCAATCTCACAGTGAATGGTAAAGAGTAAAAGCTATTACGGAAACTATTGCTCAGTGGCCTTCATTAAAAGGATGACTCTTCGTAAAATCAATACTCAGAACCACTGAGTTTTTGTGGAATCTCTGTATCGCGAAATGGGAAAGTGCTGCACAGTACATATAGCTTTTATTTCAATGGTCACACTTGCATCCATAGATTCAAAAGTTGAAATCAATATGTACTGAGAAATCAATGGATTCATGACTTGTGATAAACTGCTATAATTTGCACTTTCATGATAAAAAGAATAAGGTTGTGGGTATTTGCACAACATCCATTTGCTTCTGTGCAAGCTTGCACAAGTTATTCCCTAGGTGGTTAGATTATTTTGATATTTAATTGTTTTAGCCTCATCCCAAAGGTCTACTTTTTTAAAGGGAACCTCCAGTAAAACAACAAAAGAACTTCAAATCACAGAACATAATGTTTACAATATTAAAATTTTTCAAATGAAAGCGTTTATATCCGAAAAGACAAAAAGAACTTCAAAATACTTGTTTTGGCTTTCAAATTTCCTGGGCACGGCCATCTTGAATATTTGTGATGTGTCGTGCTTCCCTCTTGTTCCAGAACACGACACAACACGTCACAATTATTATTCAAGATGGCAGCAACCGCGGAATTTGAAAGCCAAAAACTAGCTTTTTTGAAATCCATTTGTTTTTTTCTGTGGAAGTTCCCTTTACAACACTGTGGAATAAGGACTTTTTGTGATGGATTTCAAGTGTTTCACAGGGGTTTTTGACTTTTTTTTGCCCAAAAATTCAAAAGAAATGCTTGCTACATACACTGTAGAACATAAAAGTGTGAATACACTGTACTATTATTAATTTTGTTTTATTGATTGGTAAATTTTTCAGTTGTTGAATAGGCAAATACTCTGAAATAAAGCTATGCTTTAGTTTAATAATTGTTTCTTCTACAAATTAAAAAGATAGAAGTAAATGTCAGGGACCTAGAACGTAATTATTAACCAGTACAATAGAGAAAACCGAAAAAGAAATGAGAGAGCCATTCACTGGAAGCTTGATTTAATGAAGGGCAAGGAATTTAGTTCACTGTATTAGGTATTGCTCTAGTTTCCATACATTCTTCTGGTTTAAGAGTAGTAAATCAAGGTTCCACTGTAAATCTTCCAAACTTAACTCTCAATGGCTGAAAGTTCATCCTTTGACATGCAATGCAACACAATTCATAACTTGTGTGACTGTACATAACAAGGAATTTTTTGTTTGCTATCGAGTTAGAATACTATACAATTTTATTTTTGTAATCAAAACTTTGAATAAAATAAACTTAACTATATTAGCTTGTACAAAGATGTTCTCTTCCTTTTGTTTGTGTTGAATTACTTATGCAAATTTTCCTGATAGTAATCCTTAGGCTCATACAAGTTATTTTCCATGAGCTTCTCTAATGCAAAAAATAGAGAAAAATCACATCTCTTTTGTTCAAGACACAAAAAACACTGTATACAGTATGTTGTACTCTTACGTTTATGTTGCCAAAATCCTAACGTTTCTCAACTAAAATAAAATACTAATATTGTGAATGTGTGGCAAAATTCATTACTTTTCCTTTGAAACAAAAAGGGAATAGCTTGCATGTAAACCATTCCTTACTTCTGGTTTTCTTCTTCAAAAATCAATATTCATTTTGACACTAAGCACCTCGACACTAAGATTTATTTAATAGCTTATAATTTGTCCTCCGTGTTTGTCATAAACTTCCCCAAATGTGTCTTCCATCCAAAGCTTTTTAAGCCAAGTGTGACCACAGGTCACTTACATGTCGCGGTAAGGCTGTGCAGTGTATTGCTGCTGTTATGATATCTGCTTTGGGATCAACACACAGTCTGATAAGGAAATGTTCACTTCTTCGATTTATTTAAACTGGATATGTCGCCAAAGCTTGCTGTAGCAGAACCACGTGGGGCTGCTCGTTGCTGAAAACAGAAATTGTCTAAACTCAAAAGTACTCAACATGACATACAAAATACAAAGTGCTACATTATAGTAGCATTGTTACCCAAACAAAAAACGTCAACCAATTTGGCTTCTATGTGGTATAGCATGTTGTGGTGCCCCAAGCAATCTGGCATGACAATCTTGCGTGACATTATATTCTTTGAGGTGAGGGGGGGATTTGCCTACTGCTCCACCCAGCCGAAATACCAACTCAACAACAACATGTCTCAATCGAGGGGAGAAATTCCTCCCTCTAAGAATATAATGTCACACCAGATTGCCTCACTCCAGGGGTACAGTTCTCTACTGGTAATTGAATATATCTTACTTGAGATTCATGAGGCTTCCATCCAATCATATAAAGTACAAAGAAGGTGGCTGGAATACCACCTCCTTCCAAACCATACATCTCTGAAAGGCAATAACAAGATGTCAGTTGAAAGCAATGATGATCAATGCAATACCAATACAACACCCTCAAGGAAAGATCATGGGTTGGTTGAAATTATCTGCTGCAAAAACGTTTTGTGTTTTCTGAATTAAAGTTTAGACCCCCTATCCTGGATCTACCCAGCACGGGTGCATAAGTGAATGGGTATAATAATAATAATTATAATAATAATAATAATAATAATAATAATAATAATAATAATAATAATAATAATAATAATTGACAAGTACCATTGTAAAGAGAGGATGCAGCAGTAATGGTATCTCTGTGCAGTACAGTCTTCCTGTTCCACGAAGCATTGTTTTCACCCATTCCTTTCAGGTCATGCATGAGCTCAAAAATGCTGGGGTATCCTATTGTTATTTCATCGTAATCCTAACAAATACAGGAAGTCAGTGTGATCAAAAAACAGATACAGCATTTAATCATTTTGTTCCTTCCATTGAATTGAAATTATAATATAAAATTGTAATTATACGTGTAATAAAGTGGCTAATGCCGTTAAACAGTGCTCAATACACTTTTAAGTGTAGAGCTTTGAATAAGAAGACAACGAAGAGACAAAATTCTCTGTTACTCCGAGTTTCGTGCTCACGCACTCATCAGACAGCGTGAGCACGAAACTCGGAGTAACAGAGAACTTTGTCTCTTCGTTATATCTTCTTAAAATTGTAATTATATTATTAAAAACAAATTGCGATTTTGAGACGGCAATACCACATTATATTGACGGCTAGTTGGGAGAAAATAGTAATGTCACAAAAATTCGCTGCTTCGAATTTTGTTATCTTGAATTTTCGTTTGGTTACCTCGAAAATTTGCTACTTCGAATTTTACTATCTCGAATTTTCGAGAAAGATCGTGAATTTTTCGCTTCAAACCATACGAAAAATCGTTCGAAAATTAGATGACTTTTCGCGGAAAATTCGCGAGAACAAAGGACGAATTTCGTTTGCATTACTTTTGCAATTTTACGGTGCCTGTTTTGGCACGCATCTGACCCGCAACACGCCATGCTAAACAAAAGGTTTGGAGTGTCTCAGTGTGCACAACAAAAGCCACCGTGACATCTATTGTGCTACTCATTAAATATGCGCATATACCGTGTTGTATGTCACGCTCAGCGTGCCGTGTCATGCACGCGTGCCCTTGTTATCACCTTTTTGTTGGTTTTCCCGTGGATGGTCACATTTCGTCTTTTACATTTTACACCATGGTGTACAATCATGTATTTGAACAAAGGAAATCCTAATTTTAAGCATGGAAGCTCAGTGTTGATTATTAAAAAAGCCGAGTTATTAGCCATCGTTAGTTCCAGTTGCGTGTTAGCTTCAAAGAAAGGGAAAGAGTACCTAATATTAAGTGCAAATGAAACAGCACAACAAAGTACAGTTAATCCTTGCTGTCCACATTGCAGTTTTGCAGGGACGTTGGAGAGAAATGTTTCTGTTTTCTTCTTGACAACGGGAAAAAGTTGTTTAACAAATATGGTAGTAGCCAAAACGTGGGGTCAGGGTCGGGGTGTCTCGTTATTCTCTGGCCCAAAGAATGTTCGGCACCTTTCCTTCATTTATTGTGGCAATCAGTCAAAAAAATAAGGAACATACTGAAGGTGCGAAAGGGACATCTTAGTTTGTTTTTCCAAATTAAGAGAATTTCCGACTTGAATTGGAGTTTTTGTGGGGAATATACGCTAACTCCTAGAGACACTGGAGACTCGCTGAGCTCCACATTTTAAAACCACATTTTAATGTTTAGTTTGTAAAAACTTTGCGCGCAATACAGTTCCACTATGGTCGTCATGCAACATTCTCGTTTGCCTGTTTCCGCAAAATTGTTTTAAATGTTGTGTTTTTTATCGAAGACTTGGATTCAATCCCTTGACGTCCGAATACAATTGGCTGGCAACTTCCTGTACCACTCTGACCGGGCCAACACTGGGTTGCTGTGGTAAAAATGCCCGAGAGAGAACGTTGTCTATTTTTCGATTCATACCGTCATCGTCCCATGGATTACCATCCGATATTATGGAGCAGTTTACGCTGGCGTCTTTATAACGTGAAAGATCATCAACAAGATTTTAGTACTGTGTGTGGTTTATTTTTTTAAAAAAATATTTTCTAGATCCGAACGATTAACCAAATTAGATTTCTCTGTATTAGATAAGTATTTAGACGAAGACGATGACAAAGCGAGGGATCATTTTGTACGTGATACGGTTCACGGGTGGTATCCAAAAATTTTAAATAACGAAAGACACGAGTACTTGTTATCATAGAAACTACCAAAAAATAGTAGGCATAGTAGTTTGTACGGTGGACTGACATGTTTTGAAAAACTAGCAAAATAAAGACTTCTTTTCGTTTTATAAAACAACGTTGTAAACGTAAGTGTTATCTTGAATGAGATTAAAGACTAGAACAAAAATGACGACTCATTCGAGTATTTTGTTTTCGTCACACGAAGTGAAAATGACGAAAAACCCTTAAAGTGCCAGGCGTGTGTAGTCCTACCCAGTATCTTAACGAGGTCAATATTTAAAATAGCGCATTCGAGTTCAAGAGACTTTCAAATCAAGAAAGATGGAACTTTTGGCCTATTAATCGCCATTTGATTGCATGAACCGAAGATTCTGCACGTACTAAGCGTACTAACTGAGTGCTCTCAAACTCAACCTATATACTAGTGTATGTACGTACTAAGCGTACGAACAACCGATGGAAAAACTCGCCCCAACAATCGCAATCATGAGCACTAGTAGTAGCGTACTAACTGAATAGTCTCAAACTCAACCTATATACTAGCTTACGTATGTACTAAGCATACAAACTACCGATGGAAAAACTCGCCCCAACAATCGCAATCATGAGCACTAGTACTAGCGTACTAACTGAATATTCTAAAACTCAACCTATATACTAGCGTAGGTATGTACTAAGCGTACGAACAACCGATGGAAAAATTCGCCCCAACAATCGCAATCATGAGCACTTGTACTAGGGTACTAACTGAATATTCTCAAACTCCACTTGTATACTGGCGTACGTATCTATTAAGCGTACGAACAACCGATGGAAAAATTCGTCCCAAAAATCGCAATCATGAGCACTAGTACTAGCGTACTAACTGAATAGTCTTAAACTCAACCTATATACTAGCGTACGTATGTAGTAAGCGTACGAACAACTGATGGAAAAATTCACCCCAAACAATTGCAATCATGAGCACTAGTACTAGCGTACTAACTGAATACTCTCAAACTCAACCTATATAATAGCGTATGTATGTACTAAGCGTATGAACAACGGATGGAAAAATTTCCCCCAAGAATCGCAATCATAAGCACTTGTACTAGCGTAGTAACTGAATATTCTCAAACTGAACCTATATACTAGCGTGGGTATGTACTAAGCGTACGAACAGGCGATGGAAAAATTTGCCCCAACAATCGCAATCATAAGCACTTGTACTAGCGTAGTAACTGAATAGTCTCAAACTCAACCTATATACTAGCGTACGTATGTACTAAGCGTATGAACAGCTGATGGAACAACCGATTGAAAAACTCGCCCCAACAGTTGCAATCATGAGCACTAGTACAAGCGTACTAACTAAATAGTCTCAAACTCAACCTATATACTAGGGTACGTATGTACTGAGCGTACGAACAACCGATGAAAAAATTCGCACCAACAATCCCAATCATGAGCACTTGTACTATTGTAGTAACTAAATAGTCTAAAACCCAACCTATATACAAGCATATGTATGTACTAAGCGTACGAACAGCTGATGGAAAAATTTGCGCCAACAATCGCAATCATAAGGACTTTTACTAGCGTACTAACTGAATAGTCTCAAACTCAACCTATATACTAGCGTACGTTTGTAATAAGCGTACGAACAACCGATGGAAAAACTCGCCCCAACAATCGCAATCATGAGCACTAGTACTAGCGTAGTACCTGAATAGTCTCAAACTCAACCTATATACTAGCGTACGTTTGTAATAAGTGTACGAAGAACCGATGAAAAATTTCGCCCAAACAATCGCAATCATGAACACTAGTACTAGCGTAGTAACTGAAAAGTTTTAAACTCAACTTATATACTAGCGTACGTATGTACTAAGCGTACAAACAACCGATGGAAAAACTCGTCCCGACAATCGCAATCATGAGCACTAGTACTAGCGTAATAACTGAATATTCTCCAACTTAACTTATATACTAGCATACGTATGTACTAAGCGTACGAAAAACTGATGGCAAAATTCACTCCAACAATCGCAATCATGAGCACTAGTACTAGCGTACTAACTGAATACTCTCAAACTCAACCTATATACTAGGGTACGTATGTACTAAGCATACGAACAACCGATGGAAATTCGCCCCAACAATCGCAATCATGAGCACTAGTACTACCGTACTAACTGAATATTCTAAAACTCAACCTATATACTAGCGTACTTATGTACTAAGCTTACGAACAATGGATGGAAAAACTTGCCCCAACAATCGCAATCATGAGCACTAGTACTAGCGTACTAACTGAGTAGTCTGAAACTCAACCTGTAAACTAGCGTACGTATGTACTAAGCGTAGGAACAATTGATTGAAAAATTCGCCCCAACAATCGCAATCATGAGCACTAGTACTAAATACTAACTGAATATTCTAAAACTCAACCTATATACTAGCGTACTTATGTACTAAGCATACGAACAACCGATGGAAAAAGTCGCCCCAACAATCGCAATCATGAGCACTAGTACTAGCGTACTAACTGAGTAGTCTCAAACTCAACCTATATACTAGCGTACGTTTGTACTAAGCGTACGAAAAGCCGATGGAAAAATTCGCCCTAACAATCGCAATCATGAGCACTAGTAGTAGCGTACTAACTGAATAATCTCAAACTCAACCTATATACTAGCGTACGTATGTAGTAAGCGTACGAAGAACCGATGGAAAAATTTGCACCAACAATCGCAATCATGAGCACTTGTACTAGCGTACTAACTAAATATTTAAACTCAACCTATATACTAGCGTAGGTATGTACTAAGCGTACAAACAACCGATGGAAATTTGCCCTAACAATCGCAATCATCAACATATGTACTAGCGTACTAAGTTAATATTCTTAAGCTAAACCTATATACTAGCGTACGTATGTACTAAGCGTACGAATAACCGATGGAAATTCACCTCAACAATCGCAATAATGAGCACTTGTACTAGCGTACTAACTGAATATTCTCAAACTCAACCTATATACTATCGTACGTATGTACTAAACGTAGAAACAACCCATGGAAATTCGCCCGAAGAATCGCAATCATGAGCACTTGTAGTAACGTATTAACTGAATTATCTCAAACTCAACCTGTATACTAGCGTACGTATGTACTAAGCGTAGGAACAAAGAATGGAAATTCGCCACAAGAATCGCAATCTTGAGCACTAGTACTAGCGTACTAACTGAATATTCTAAAAATCAACCTATATACTAGCGTACGTATGCACTAAGGGTAGGAACAACCGATGGAAATTCGCCCCAACAATCGGACTAATGAGCACTAGTATAGTACAAGCGTACTAATTGAATATTCTCTTATTACTAGTACTAGCGTACTAACTAAATATTCTCAAACTCAACCTATATATTAGCGTACGTATGTACGAAGCGTACGAACAACCGATGGAAAAATTCGCCAAAACAATCGCAATCAGGAGCACTAGTACTAGCGTACTAACTGAATATTCTCAAACTCAACCTATATACTAGCGTAGGTATGTACTAAGCGTACGAACAACCAATGGAATAATTCGCCCCAACAATCGCAATCACGAGCACTAGTACTAGCGTACTAACTGAATGTTCTAAACTCAACCTATATACTAGCGTACGTATGTACTAAGCGTACGAACAACCGATGGAAATTTGCGCAACAACAATCGCAATTATGAGCACTAGTACTAGCGTACTAATTGAATATTCTCTGAGCACTAGTACTAGCGTACTAACTGAATAGTCTCAAACTCAACCTATATACTAGCGTACGTATGTACTAAGCGTACGAACAAGCGATGGAAATTTGCCAGAACAATCACAATCATCAGCAAAAGTACTAGCGTACTAACCGAATATTCACAATTTTAACCTCGTCTGTAGTAAGCGTAGGAACAACCGATAGAAATTCGCCCCAACAATCGCAATCATGAGCACTAGTACTAGCGTACTAACTGAATATTCTCAAACTCAACCTATATACTAGCGTACGTATGTACTAAGCCTACGAACAACCGATGGAAAATTTGACCCCAACAATTGCTTTCATGAGCACTACTACTAGCGTACCAACTGAATATTCTCAAACTCAACCTATATACAAGCGTACGTAACTACTAAGCGTAGGAACAACTGATGGAAAAACTAGCCCCAACAATCGCAATCATGAGCACTAGTACTAGCGTACTAACTGAATATTCTCAAACTCGCCCTTTATACTAGCGTACGTATGTACTAAACGTACGAACATTCGCCTCAACAATCGCAATCATGAGCACTAGTACTAGCGTACTAACTCAATAGTTTCAAACTCAACCTTTATAGTAGCGTCCTTATGTACTAAGCGTATAAATAACCGATGGAAAAAATCGCCCCAACAATCGCAATCATGAGCACTAGTACTAGCGTACTAAGTGAATATTCTTAAAGTCAACCTCTATACTAGCGTACGTATCTAGTAAGCGTACGAACAACCTATGGAAAAATTCGCCCCAATAATCGCAATCATGAGCAGTAGTAGAAGGGTACTAACTGAGTAGTCTCAAACTCAATCTCTATATTAACGTACGTATGTAGTAAGCGTACGAACAACCAATGGAAAAATTCGCCCTAACAATCGCAATCATGAGCACCAGTACTAGCGTACTGACTGAATAGTCTCAAACTCAACCTATATGGTAGCGTACGTATGTATGAAGCGTAGGAACAACCCATGGAAAAAATCGCCCTAACAATCGCAATCATGAGAACTAGTACTAAGTTACTAACTGAATAGTCTCAAACTCAACCTGTATACTAGCGTACGTATGTACTAAGCGTACGAACGACCGATGGAAATTCGCCCCAACAATCGCAATGATGACAAGCACTAGTACTAGCGTAATAACTGAATAGTCTTAAACTCAACCTGTATACTAGCGTACGTATGTACTAAGCGTACGGACGACCGATGGAAATTCGCCCCAACAATCGCAATCACGAGAAGCACTAGTACTAGCGTACTAACTGAATAGTCTTAAACTCAACCTGTATACTAGCGTACGTATGTACTAAGCGTAGGGACAACCGAGGGCAATTCGCCCCAACAATCGCAATCATGAGCACTAGTACTAGCATACTAACTGAATATTCTCAAACTTAACCTATATACTAGCGTACGTATGTACTAAACATACGCACAACCGATGGAAGTTCACCCCAACAATCGCAATCATGAGCACTTGTATTAGCGAACTAACTGAATATTCTTAAACTCAACCTATATAATAGCGTGGGTATGTACTAAGCGTAAGAACGACCGACGGAAATTCGCCCCAACAATCGCAATCATGAGCACTAGTACTAGCGTACTAACTGAATATTCTCAAACTTAACCTATATACTAGCGTACGTATGTACTAAACATACGCACAACCGATGGAAGTTCACCCCAACAATCGCAATCATGAGCACTTGTATTAGCGAACTAACTGAATATTCTCAAACTCAACCTATATAATAGCGTGGGTATGTACTAAGCGTAAGAACGACCGACGGAAATTCGCCCCAACAATCGCAATCATGAGCACTAGTACTAGCGTACTAACTGAATATTCTCAAACTTAACCTATATACTAGCGTACGTATGTACTAAACATACGCACAACCGATGGAAGTTCACCCCAACAATCGCAATCATGAGCACTTGTATTAGCGAACTAACTGAATATTCTTAAACTCAACCTATATACCAGCGTACGTATGTACTAAGCGTATGAACAACCGATGGAAATTCGCTGCAACAATCGGAATCATGAGCACTAGTATTAGCGTACTAAATGAATATTCTTAAACTCAACCTATATACTAGCGTACGTATGTACTTAGCGTGCGAAAACCAATGGAAATTCGCCCCAAAAATCGCAGTTATGAGCACTTGTACCATCGTACTAACTGAATATTCTCAAATTTAACCTATATACTAGCGTAAGTATGTACTAAGCGTGGAAACAACAAATGGAAATTCGCCCCAAAAATGCCAATAATGAGCACTTAGTCTAGTATTAGGGTACTAACTGAATATTCTAAAACTCAACCTATACACTAGAGTACCTATGTACTAAGCGTGCGAAAACCGATGGAAATTCGCCCCAACTATCGCAGTCATGAGCACTAGTACTAGCGTACTAACTGAATATTCTCAAACTCAACCTATATACTAGCGAACTTATGTACTAAGCCTACGAACAACCTATGGAAATTCGCCCCAACAATCGCAGTTATGAGCACTTGTACTAGCGTACTAACTGAATATTCTCAAACTCAACCTATATACTAGCG
>NW_027179764.1:167500-172500 GCF_036669935.1 Montipora foliosa
TGTTGCTGAGTTACAACGACCCTTGGTCGTCCTTGTAAGCCATACCTTTCCGTCGGGGCACTTTAAGGTCAAGATCAGGCCAATGGAAATAACTGATCTCACGTTTGTTATCAGTACCCCACTTCTTCTGTCCGCTCTCCGACTAACGTCTACCTCATCTTCTAGGAGGAAACAATGCCTTTCAAAATGGGATCGCAAAAAACTTGTGCGGCGAAGAATTAGCGTGAGATCTGCAAGACACGTTTGCTGTGACAGCTCGTGGCCGTAAGTCTCACAAAATCTTGATATCAGGGTTGAAAGTGTCCTCTCGTACTCATCTAATCGTCTAAAAAGGAATTCACTTCGATCGCTAGGGGTTGAATTTAGCTGTTGTTCGCAAGTGTTAAGAAGGTTTCCCAAAGAAAAGAAGAACTCATCGTAATTTGGGAGCCAACGTGCTGCCCCGGCCGCCATTTTGATTTTCTGAATGTTCTGTATGAGGGGGTCAGCGTTCGCTCATCACTCATTAGCTAAAGTCGACTTCGAATTTTATTTTTTCGACTCAGTTTGTTTTCGACTTCGAATAACAAAAAAAAAATAGCTGTTAAATTCTCAAATTCGATTTTTTCCCTTCTGTTTGTTAGTTTTTTCGACTTTTAGAATTCGCGACTTACTATTTATACTATTTCTGTCGACTTCATATTAATTTTTTTCCTCGACCTCGAATTTTATTATTTTGATAGACTTTTTAGAATTCTCGACTTAGTATTTATACAATTGGACTCATTTATTCCTTTTGGAAGATTGTTTGTGTTTTCAATTTCGTATTTTATGATGTGGATATTTTGTCCGCATCGAAACGCCATAGTTGGTTGTGGTGTCTATCTACCAATTTTTAACCTCAAATTCTAATTTTAAAACTACATTAAATTTAATTTAGAGCATATGTTGAAATGCTAGAAATCAGTGTGAAACTTATAAAGATAATTACACAGACTTCCAGCCCTATCCCTTCCTAGATATATTTGCCAAGTACTTGATGATGGTATGATGATTGACGAGTTTTTGCTTTGAACCTTATACTGATTGAAACTTGTTGCTCAGAGCACTCTCTTTGGTTCGAGAGGACCGTAGGAAACGCTACATCTCTACTAAGTACACCAAATGAATTATATATAAGCAATTATTACTGTAAATACAAACACTATTTATGCAGGCCTATCATTGGAAATAATGTTGGGCCCTGGCGGACAGACGACTTTTTAGGAGACAAACGCTAGAAGTTCCCAACTGGTAGCCCATTAGCTATTCCGGCGCTTGACCATGCCACTTTCCTACCGTTTACAGTGAAAAGCTCACATTATCTTGAATGATGTCCAGAAAATACAATGAACGCACGGTGCGATGAATTTGTAAGTTTTGATACCTTTGCCTTCATCCTCGAGGTAGTTTCCGAGAATACAAGCCTAATATTGTGTTGAAGGGAACTAAACCCCTATTCCCTTAGTGATAATATTCAAAAGGACTCAGTTCAGAATTTAGTTTACATGATTCAATGGAAGAGAGTATGCATGGGCGTAGCGTCCATGTACGCATGTACGCCCGCGCGTACAGCTATTTATATCCAGGAATCCTTATTCCATGGAGGCATTATTTTTTTTAGTCATTATAAAATCGGGCCAAGTTTTTTAAATTTCGAATTAAACTGGTGTCTCTGTGTGTGAGTATTTCCAGTATCTTTTCATTAACCAATACAGGCCTGGCCAAACGCATCCAACATTGTTGGCCGCTGGCCGTTTGGTCAGGTCTTAACGGCAAGAAAAGAAATAGTGGACGAAAGCAAGAAAAAAAAAACAACTCTACCCTTCAAAGCCCCCACACAGAGTCAGTCTTCAGTATCACCAGTCCCCCAGTTCCCTGTTATTTTTTAGGGATATGTTATTATGGTGATATAACAGAGTTTGCGACGTCTTGCCCTTTGCTTTTACTGTAAACCCCCTGTTTGTGTTGTAGCTTGCTGTAGAGAAAACTTGGCAAATGGGTAAAATAAACATCTAACTACTGCATTTTCCTTCACATTTATTTATTGAAATGTCCTTCGAAAATAGTCGGAAATGGCATTTCCTAGACCATGAATTTCAAAAATTTTCTTGGGGAGCATGCCCCCAGACGCCCCTACTTTGGAGCGCCTTCAAGCATTCTTCGTGTGCGTTCATCTTCAAAATATCACGCTACGCCCCTGGCATGAATATGTAAACTGAATCGCATAATGGTTTATACGCGGTTTTCTATACAAATGATTTAATTTTTCCGTCATTACATTTAGCGGTAACTTTTCTTGTGGGTCTTTAATTTCGCAAATTTCTTGCAGGCGTCACGAAGTACCGAAGACTAAGTCCGCGAAAACGAGAAAGAGTAAGTTATTGGTGACAACTTGGATGTTTTTGACAACTGAGGAAGAAAACTGAGATGTAGAAGCCCGACATGTAGTTCTTGCGGAATGTGCTAACATATTTTCGTATATTCAATTCACTTGACAAAATTTACAACAATTATACACAAGATGTCTAAGCGTAGCAAAATGAACTTCTTGGAATGCTGACCTGTCTTATGAAAACAAGCCACTGTTTTCAATCCGCGCCCGATTTCATGCCCTAACAAGCTTTTTAAACAAGCTAACAAATTCCACCCCACAATCATATTTACGGCCGAAATATCAGAGAACGAAATCACGTTCCTCGACACGGAAGTCTTTAAAGGGGAACGATTCAAGAACGAATCCATCTTGGACATCAGAACTCACTACAAGCCGACTGAAACCTTTCAATAGACACACTTTTAACTCATGCCATCCTCCAGGCGTAAAAATGGCTTCATTAAAGGTGAAGAAATGAGACCGCTTAGAACAAACTCTTCGAAAACAAAATTTGAAGAGAGTCTGGGGAAATTCAAGCAACGCCTGAGAGCACGCGGCTATCCTAGTACAATCATAGAAGGTGTCTGTTGGAGGTCAATTTTGCCTCCAGACCTTCGGCTTTAACTCAAAACCAAAAGACAAATGAGAGAATTTTGCCTTTTGTTACAACGTACCACGCAGCAGTCAAAAATCTCAAAAACATATTGATGGAATCAATCAATCAATCAATCATTTATTTTAACACGTTACGTCAAAGAGCTATAAAACTCGTTCAAAATACGAACGTGTATAAATAAAATCTATAATAATTACAGCCATATAATATAACAACGAAAAGCCACATACTAAAAACGTGACTTGGAAAACTCTAAAACTCGTTCTAAAAGCAGTTAAAAGCTACAACTGTACACTATAAGATACTTTCTAAAAATCTGCAATCCTGCATTTTAATTCTGAAGTCACTAGAATCACTTGAAAGACGCACATGAGAAGGCAAACTATTCCATAACTTAGTTGATGAATAAGTGACAAAATTCTTCTTAAACTTACAATTCAATTTAGGTAATTCCAAATTCAAGCCCTCGCCTCTTAGCCTATACGGTGTATGCCTGTATTTAAAAAGGCTAGCGTTATATGTAGGACCCGTACCATTTAGACATTTAAAAAGAAGTATTAACACCTGATGTAAGCGCCTAAAATATAAAGATGTCATGCTAGCCGCAGTGAGCAGTTCGTCGTATGACATTGACTTGTTGTGCCGATTAATGTTCTCAAAATATAACAGTTGCCATCATGTACGCGCGGATGGCCTTACAAAAGAATAAAATCTCTTTCATCTCTCTTTCGGAAGCAAGAGGAATCATGTTCAGATCTAGAGAGAGCAGTCTTTCTTTGTACGACATCTGACCAGGCTTTAAACGTAAAATCCATCTCGTGGCCGGCCTCTGAACTCGCTCTATCTTAAGTTTCAGTGACTTCAAAGCTGGAGACCAAACTTCAGTAGCGTAACAAAAGTGGGGTTTCACTATTGCTAAGTAAAGATACCTCCTATCTACAACTTTAGTTAACAATGGACAAGACCTCTTAAGAAGGCCGAGAAGTATGTTAGCTTTTGCCGTAATTAAGTGCACATGAGAGTCCCAAGTCAGCTTATCCGAGATAACTAAACCCAATTCTTTGTCCTCATGCACATGCAGTCACTTTTTGGAGCCTAAAAGATAGTCGGCAAGTACTTGCCTCTTCTTACGCTAGAGTTATTCTGCAAGCCTACTGCTAGGTAAACTCAAGCCTTCTTCTTGAAACATTGAATTGGGAACTAGCTATCTTTAAGAATAAAAAAGCAAAAAGCTATGATGATCTTTAAGTCCCTAAACGGGTTGGCCCCAGTGTAAAATGCGTGAATTATTCAGTTAGCGAGACACAGACTATGAGTTGCTTGATTCTTTAAGTAGATTAAACTTACCCAAGCCGCACACTAACTACTTGAAATTAGCTTTAGAGGTGCCTCACCGTGGAACTGCTCTCTACCTGACTGAAAGAATTAGGTCAATCAGATCGATTGGGCAGTTTAAGAAGGAAATCAATCGGGCATTTTGATCATGCGATTCCCACTCGTCAATCTTGTAAATACGTTTTTCAGAGCTATTTTAAGTCTTACCAAATGATTGTAATGAAAATACTATTGTTATTACTGAAGATTTTTGACCAATTTTACTACTACTACTACTACTACTACTACTACTACTACTACTACTACTACTACTACTACTACTACTACTGCTGCTGCTGCTGCTGCTGCCGCTGCTACTACTACTACTTACTACTGCTAATACTAATACGAATACTACTACTACTACCACAACCACCACCACACAATGGAGGTCCTACACCAAAATTATCCAAGGTTTTTCTTTGGATAACTGCACTCGTTAGCGTGAGTAGACCCAAAAGACATCATATTAATGTATTATTCTTATTCCTATTGTGTCTAAAGTCTTTCTACGGACGTGCACGTACACTCTTCTTTATTCCGTTGATACGTTAGTACGCTAGTACTAAGTATGGACATGTACAAAAGTTCTTATTCATTCCCTTGGTACGTTAG
>NW_027179764.1:195000-207500 GCF_036669935.1 Montipora foliosa
AGACACTTCTTCCATCCTCTGATGAATCCAAGGATTTGTCCTTTGATTTTTGCCAGTGACTTCGCATGTTAGCGTCAACAGAAAACTCAAAGAGTCCGCTCGCAATGAAGGTGACAACACAATGAGTTCACGCAGGCGCAATGCTATCTCATGTGATCTCTCATTGCAGTGACAAGGTAGAATTAAAGAAGTTCCTTGTCCTCTTTGTAATACCACCATATCTACTTCTTTATGTGAGGACGAAAAAAATCTTAATGTGTGGTGTTCCAGCAAATGCAAATTGCCGTGGTGTATCATGACCAGTGAATACTGGTCGAGGTTAGCCAAAATTGCCGTCCATTTATTAGATCGTTTTAAACCTTCTAAAAATGGAAGAAGACCCAAATGTGAACATGAAAAAAACACTGAAAAAAGAACCAATGACCCCAATTCCGCAAAGCATATGCAGTTACACGGCCATTTCTTTTTTGAATGCGGTTGGTATATGAATAAGGACAGTGGAGTTAAATGCAATTTTGGTTTGGTGGCACATGCGCAAGGAAATAACGGAAAGAAAAATTGACTAAGGACTACGTACAACTCGTACGACAAAAAATACAGGCTTATGTCAAACAAACTAAGACTTTTCACTGGGGATATCAACGCTAATTAGAGGAACAATTGGCAAGAAAACGATTTAAATCAAAATTAAAAAAAATAATAACCATGTCTGCTACGGTTTTTTACTTTATTGTTCCAAGGAAGATAATCAAATATTTTACGATCAATGTCTTTCTTTTTTAAATTTACTACATAGGACTCGATGAATCTGATATAAACATTCAGTTATTGAGCACTTTATTGATGGGGCAACGTTTATATGAAACGCAAAGGCAATCCATGGATAACAAACTAAAAGATATTTTTGAGCTCGTGTTAAACATTGGTGATGTGATCTATAAAATAATAATTTGTTTTTATTTTAGAATGGGGAACTTGTTTCGTTTGTTTAGAACCAACTAAATATGATTTATTTGGTGTCTTGTTTTGTTGTTTATCGTGTAGAAAGGAACATCGATTAAATGAATTTTGTTATATATGTGATTAATTTATTTTATTTTATTTTTAAGATGGCTTATTATCTAATTATTAACTTATTATTATTATTTTTTAGAATGTCCTTTTTGTTGTTCAAATAAGATTTTCATTCAGAAACTACATTTTTATAATCATCTTTTAGAACATTTAGACGTTTCTTTTTATCCAACTAATAAACTAAAATAGTTTAAATTAATGTTTTTAACCTATAGACAATCCACGCAGATGTAAGTAGTATACGTTCTCATAACTTTTGTAAATAATAATACATTTATTTTCAAGTAGATGCTTTGTGTTGGATGTGTGAATATCACACGGCACTCGACGACTCTAATTTATGTCAAAATTGTTCGAACGAGTTCAGTACTTGTGAATTTTTTAAATGTACTCGTTTTGATGAGAAGCGTCAAAAAAATTTGTGTGATTATTGTTTTCAATTTTGTCCTTGTACTAATGCAATATTAAATGATGATGTCATTAAACTCTTGTGACTACTCTAAGTAATAATTAACAATTAGACCCGTAGCCCCGAAGGGCTACGGGTCAATAGCCCATGAGGCGAAGCCGAATGGGCTATTGACCCTTGAGGGCGAAGGGTCTAATTGTTTTAGTATCACCCAACTAGTCGACAGAAAAGGCAATAACAAAGTTAGCAAATGCAAGTTGAAGAAATATTTATTTGGGAATAAAACGAAAGCAAGCATCACGCTTTTCGCTACTCGAGGACTATTAACAATAGTCCTGTAGTAACGTAGCCAAGAAAAATGCAGGATTTGCATTAGTCCACTAAGTTGGGTGATACTAATGTATTTTATTTTCAAAATAAATGTTTTGTGTTTTGTGGAAATGTCAGTCTTGTCCTTGAATGGTGATAAAAACAACAAAAAAAAATTCATTTCGTAGAAGTGCACGTTTATTAAAAAAAAGGAAAACAACAAGAAGAAGAAGAGGAAGTTTTAAAAAGCAACAAAAAACAAAAAATTATTATAGACCAATCAGATATGGACCACATTTTTTTCTGTAATTTATGCTATCCTCGTTTGCACAGTTCGAATAATATCACGACGTCGCCTGTCATTTGTTGTAGATTATTATGAATCATTTTGAGTCGTTTGTAGGTTTATTGAACGAAGGATGTGAAGACTTTCAATCTATAGATACGATGGTCAATAAAAAAACAACACAAACGTCAAATGCTTTAAATGAATTTTCGAAAACATTGAAACATTCCATGTGTGAAAATATAGTGGAGTTTCAGTTAGAACTTCAAAAGCACATTGTTTCCTTAATGAAAAACACGGATGATTTGGAATTTGTATTGTATGTTCAACGAATTTTTGAAGACTTTAAACGGAATTTAAACAACTTTCTTGATCGTTGGTAATGATTGCTACGCACTACACATGTCTTTTTATACCACAAGGATGGGAAAATGTGTTTAACTGTAATATAGATAGTGTGTCTGTACGATATGTGAAATGTGGACAATCAGTCCATAAACGCGTGTTGTATGTACAGGTGTAGATTGTTACTAATTCGAAAATAATTCGTTGAATAGTAGGTCAATGATAACAAATTGATTAATACTACACTGAATCGATGATAAAATTGGCTAATACTAAAAAAAAAAAACTTAGGTGAGTAGGATTTCGTGTAAAACAAAAAGACTTACCATCCACTTTTTTTGTTTTTTACAGACAAATGTCTAGTGTGTCACATGCCATTAAACGATCAACACGTATATATGTGATACCATTTTAAATTGGTCGTCCAGTGATGAAGATGAGGATTACAATCCATTGAAAATGTGTTGTTATTGTTAAATTTTTTCAGCCAAATATATATGTTTAAATCATAAAAATGCTTACAGTTTGCTCTTCTGGATTTTTGTTGTGGTGTGGGACGTAAAGCGATTCATCCTTGCACTGGTTTTTGTAGAGTAATGGCACTTTTGATTGCTTTGTTTTACGAAAAGGGCAATAGATTGTGTATGTCTCGTTTTTATCGTTATTTGCTTTATTTTAAGCTTGTGAGTTGTGATTTTTGTCATACGATTGTAGAAAGACGTGTCTGGCGAATAACATGATTACACGATGATTTCACATGATTTTTTGTTATAAAACTGCATTTAATGTTTTTGGTTTTTTTTCTTAAGTTTTCGACCGATTTTCAAAAAATGTGACTTTTGTCGAAATGATACTAATAATCATTTAATAATACATTATTGCATGACTTACAAATCACACGTCAAATTATGTTACGATTGTCACACTTTACATATAGGAGTGGTCAATTCTAAATATTTTAATTAATGGAGGTAGAGATGGTGAGTGTGTTGTGTCGCATTTCACTCAAAAAATGAAACATACCAACAACGACCCTTTGTAGATGTCCTCTTGAGTGCAAATGAAACAGCACATCGAAATACAGTAACCGATAAGCTCTGTACTTTTCTTGTCTTCGTTATTATTTTCTACAGGAAACGCCTCATTGTCTCCTTCCAGTACGCTCTTGGAATAATCCACCACCTAACGACCAAGAACGACCCCGGCAGCGAGTAAGTATTTCATCTTTTACATTAGCCCCCATGGTATTAAGTATTTGACCTTCTACATTTTCCCTGATAGTAGTTTGACATAGCAATCCTTATTTCCAACATCGAAGCTTTTGAGTATTATGAAATCGAATTATTGACCATCCCTGGTGCCAGTAGCTTTTTAGCTTTAAAATGAACAGAAGGAGACAGTCCCTAAGTATTCATTGCAAATTAAACTACATAATCAGTTATCTATATTGTGTGAAAAGGTAGAAAACAGTATGTGATACAAACAATGTAAGCTTTGAAGAATTTTTAGAATATATTCACTCTTATTCAAACCATTATTATTAATTTTTTGTGAAGAGAGAACAGGAAGCGTTTATCTCTGCTGCAGTGAGTGAGCCGAGGAAGCTCTCTAATCGGGAGAAGAACACATTTTTTCTCGAAACGGAAGGGACTGTGGTCAAAGGCCTAAGGAATTGTGGTTATGCGCGAATGGAAGAATTAAGATACGCGTTATATCTCTGTTTCGCTTCTCGTACCTCAAACTATCGATAGTCTACAGTGTCACACAACAAAAACGTAAATTTAAAATCTGTGTGAAGAAATTTTCTAGTTGGCCCGTTGGTTTTTCAAAAGCAGTGACTCTGAAGATTCACATTTTAAACACGAATTCTCAATATATTTAAAAGATTTTTTTCTTCATCACAAGCACATGCCGAAAATAAAAGCTTTTTTCTATGAGAACTCGTAACACGTGTGCTGGAAACGCATAAATCATGTAACTTGAATCTCAGTTTCTAGATTGTTCCCGAAAATATTCTCTGCATGCAAATAATAAAGCGAGGTCAAACTATTTGAAGCTATCAAAAGAGAGGGATCACAAGAAAATCAAGTAAACAGCTAATCAATGACATCAAAGAAAAGAAACAAAGTCCAATTAAGTTCATAAGTCAAGGACAGCGTGACCACCGTAATATTGTCATACTGGGTTTTCGACAGCACAATGGAAAAGGTCAAGAACTTGGAATGTTGTAGGAAACAAATATTTTTACCACCTCTCCATTTCTCAGGTCTGTGCGGTACATCGTTTCTGAGTTATTTGTCGAAACGTTTGACGCAACTTTATAGAGTTTCGTATAGAGACACCATGTTGTCCACCAATATGGCGGCCGGTAATCAAGGAAAACATCTACATTGTAGCGGTCATTTTGCAATGAACATGCTTGCTTTTCGCTCATGAGATAAAATACATGGGTATAAACACATCTCATAATATACTTGAAAGGCTCAAACTGCTGAGATTCATAGGGATTGAGATTATTATAATTATTATTTTTAACCAAATAGTGACAATTGGTGTAGACGTCACAGAACTGGCAACTTGAAAAAAGATTTATTTCTACAATTGTAGGTCATCTATAACGGAAAACATTGCGATTTGATGACGTCCCTGTGAAAACGATTATTTTCTTCTCTCGAGTGGGGTCCAGGAGGAGGTACAGTTTAGGAATCCATATTTTGTACCGTCCCTGCTCAAGCTCTATTTAAATCTTCCCTCAATGAATGATTTGCTAGTAATTGGATCCGTGCTTTATACGCAAAGGGCTCTGGGATCGCCAGGGGGCAAACATTGTAAGTTCCTGTGAGAAAATGTGTGGCAAACACTTATTCGACATCCAAATAATTGATTTTGGAGAGAGACCAATGCTTTTTTCGACACAGTTTTATCAGAAATCGGTCTTGACAATGTTGATATGAGGCAAGTGTAAGTTTTTGTTCGAATATCCGTGAAATATGAGATATCATTTGCTGATTAACTTCCTTTCTAGCGTAAGGTTTATTGTGAAATGGTCTAAAAATATTACATTAGGAATAAATCTGGAGGAATATTGGAATATTTTACTCACCCAGGAATAACAATGATGTTTTGTCGTGGGCTAGAGCTATTAATCGTGACCAATTCAAGGTTTCGATGAGTACAAAGGTCTGTTGAAATAATTTTGTACGAGGTTACAGAACCTCTGAATGTCCTACACCAACTTTGTACATAACAGAGTATGATTGTGGGAGTACTAAAACCTCAGAGACCTGCTCCAAAGATCAGATCTACAGAGAACTAGTACATGAAGATGACGCTTTTGTATTGGTCGAAGTCAAAGTGGAGCGTGACAAGTTTGCTTAGGTCCAGTGACTTTAATACATGTAGATGCTAGTTTGACAGAAGAAAAGGTTTGTTTACATGTAACAGCTGCCCAGCATATCAGATATGAATTCCCAGTGTTGTCTAAATCTATCGAAACAGAGTCTGCTATATTCTATGGAAGAGGAGCATTAAAACAGCTGCCTCGAGGCAGAAGGAGATTCAAATGGTTTGCTTGAGCAGAATCATCGAGTCTGTAGAAATAGCAGTGGCTCAAAAACTGTTGGATTTTTCTCAATCAAACAAGAACTTAACCTATGGATTACCTCGTGTTTCTCATTGCTCATTTCATCCCTCCAAAGAGCAATACAAAAAATTTCCATCTCCTCTGACAACGACTTCCTTGCTTTGAGGAGGTATATATCCAGAAGCCATAATTCGTTTACGCAAGACGTAACTAATAAGAAAACCGCCTAGACAAACGTAAATACAACTAAAAAGGCTTTATTTTGTTATTTCCTCTAGATTTGTACCTAATTTTGTAATATTTCGAGACCATGACAATAAACAGCAATAAGCCTTACGGATCCTCCCGCAAGCAAGGTTAATCCGAAAATTTTATCTCATATTTCATGGTTATTCAATGATGGTTGAGGTAATTTAACTAACTGACACCTAAAGCAGCCTAAACCGGCCAGACTTAGTATTTTACTCTGTCTCACGCCAGACAATTTTACTGGTCAATGGGGGAGCCCCCAGAAGTCAACGCATTAAAGATGGTTCACCCTTGGTATGAATGAGTTGTCAGTAATCGGATCCCTGTTTTATATGCAAAGAGTTCTGAGATCGTCAGGGGGAAAACATTGCAAGTCGCTGTAAGAAAATGTATGGTGAAAACTTATTTCAACGTCCAAAAAACGATTTTGGAGAGAGATCAACGCTTTTTTCGACACAGATTTATCAGAAATCGATTTGGGCAATGTTGACATGTGGCAAGTGTAAGTTTTTGTTCGAATATCTTTGAAATATGAGATACCAATTTGCTGATTAACTTCCTTGCTATCCTAAGGTTTATTGTGAAGTGGTCTCAAAATATTACAAAATTAGGTACGTTTTTGTTTGAACATGTTTTGATTTGAAGTTCAATTTGGTGTACCACAGGGCTCCTGTCTCGGCCCAATGCTGTTCTCCCTTTACACCAGTGAGCTATTTGATGTGATTAGCCAGCACCTCCCAACAGCGCACAGTTATGCTGATGATACTGGTATCTATCTGGCTTTCAATCCAAATGATGATTCCAATCAAGACGCCGCCATTGCAACAATGGAAGCGTGCCTCTGTGACATCCGTAACTGGATGATCAATGATAAACTCATGATCAATGATTCCAAGACGGAGTTTATGCTCATTGGGACGAAAGGGCAGCTACAGAAAACTACTCTAACTATTGGCGAATCCATCATCTCTCCGAGCACGGGACCCCTAAGAAACTTAGGGGCCTGGTTTGACTGTAATTTCAACCTGAACTTCAACATAACCAAAGCGTGTAGGAGTGCTTTTTTTCATCTTCACAACATTAGACGTGTCAGAAAATATCTGAGTATAGAATCTGCCCATAAATTAATCCACGCTTTCATCACAAGCAGATTGGACTATTGTAATTCACTTTTATACGGACTACCCTACTGCGCTCTCAGTAAACTGCAGCGCGTCAAAACGCAGCTGCAAGAGTCCTATTCTTGGCTTACAGTCACGTGACTTCCGGTACAATTTGCCATTTTCATCCGCCATGTTGGGGTTCCAAAACCATTATGGCGGCCAGTGTGTTGACCACGTAGTCACCAACTCGTGAACCTAAACGCGATTTTCTCTAATTCCGCTGCCTCAAAATGCCTATTTGCCTGATCGTTGGCTGTTCTAGAAAGACTGGTCAAGGTAAGGGAGTCCGATTGTATCGAATTCCAGCTATTATTACAAATTAAGGCCCAGAAGTTGAGGAATTGAGTATCGAGCGACGGCGATTGTGGATCTCTGCAATAAGCCTTGCTGATCTTACGGATAAAATCTTGAACAGCGATAAAGTTTGCGACCAACATTTCCATTCTGGAACTGCAGCTCCTTTGTGGGATCGTTACAATATTGACTGGGTTCCCACTCTCAATTTAGGCCATGACAAAACGGGGACGCAAAGTCAACAACATCAAGCGCAATCGCGAGAGGCTCGAGCGGAGAGGTCAAAGGAAAGGCGAAAACGTCACGCGGAACAACAGGAACAAGAACGTTCACTGAAGCAGCAGAAATTAAATGAGCCTGGAGTTCCCCTTGCTGATTTTACTGCTGAGATCGAAAGTGCAAGTACCAGTTCAGAACAAGTCCAAGTGGAGAACTTAGACTTGCAACCTACAGACCAGCAAGAATCAGATCTCAACGAGCAAGCAACACACAGCACATGCTCTACTCAAACAGAAGCGTTCGATTATTTATATCGCTCCTTGGAATCTCTTTCCATCAAGGACTGCCCACGAAGTGATGCCTCAACTCAAACAGAAGAGTTTGATTACTTGTTTGCTGAGTCAGTGACTAGCAAGCCTTTTGACAAAAATTATTTCAAAAAGGATAACGGGAAAGTGTCTTTCTACACTGGTTTGCCAACATTTGAAGTACTGGAAGCCACTTTTAATCATGTTACACCCCATGTCAAACGAAGAACACAATCCCTTTCTTTAATTCAAGAGATGGTTATGGTACTGATGAAATTGAGACTCAATGTTCCACACCAAGACTTGGCCTACCGATTTGGAGTCTCTATGTCCACAGTATCAAGGACATTTGCACACTGGCTGGTCATCATGGATGTGCGGTTGTCCCCACTGATCAGGTGGCCAGAGAGGGAAGAACTTTGGAAGACCATGCCCCAGTGTTTTAAGTTCTCGTTTGGAAATAAGACAACCGTCATTATTGACTGTTTTGAAGTTTTTTGTGTAAAACCGACAAACCTCCTGGCTAGAGCACAAACGTGCAGCTCGTACAAACACCACAACACAGTCAAGGTCCTCATCGGCATAACCCCTCAAGGCTGCATCTCCTTTGTCTCAGAAGCCTGGGGGGGGACGCACCTCAGACAAGTATCTCACGGAAAATTGTGGGCTGCTCAACAACTTGCTTCCTGGGGATCTAGTTATGGCAGACAGGGAATTCACTGTTCACGATGGTGTTGCCCTTAAACAAGCAAAACTCATAATTCCAGAGAATCCACAGCAAAGATTATCGGCAGTAGTGTTTTTGGAGGGCTCTTCTTTGTCATTTTCTTGTGCTCTTTTGGTGTGTTACGTGAAAGAGAACAGGTACACAATTAATGACATTTTTTCTTGTAATGAAGTGGATCATAGTGTTTTGAAATATTTTTTTTGCTTTAAGGTGATTCCCTGGTCTTGCATTGCGCTACCTGACTGCAACCTGACTACGGCATTGGCGTGCGCATTAGCTCCCGCACGTTGATAAAATGGCAGATTTTCACTGACGCCAAACTTAGTCTGTCAAGGAATGGCTATTTTCACCTGAACGAGCATGGTGACCCCCTCTTTTTACTGGTTTTATGTACTCGTAATAGGTACACGGAAAACATATTTTAAGGAGGAAAAAAGTTGGATAGTAGAAGTTGTAGTGTTTATAAATAAATGACGTGAAAACTGCATTTGGAGCCGGACACTTGAAGCCGGAGTGTGAAATGAAGTTGTAGCGGTCTAATTTGGTCACTTTTGTTTGTAAGATCGAGCAATAGGACATTTGCATGATGACGCCATTTGACTACAAGTACCAGCATCCTACAGGTTTAGCTTGTCTCATGCTAATTAGAGCTATTGTTATTTTTACCCAACTGGGAATGCAAAATTTAAATAAGAAAAGAAAAACAAACTGAATTCTGGTAGTTGTAGTCAAATGATGCTATCGTGAAAGTTTGCCTATTTGAAATCACTTTACTGAAAGAATTTGGCCCAAACAAATAAGTGGGCTCAAGTTTTCAGTAAAATTCAGTAGCTTTTGCCATACAACTACAATTTTTCGGGTTGAACAAGTTTCGAAGGCTTCTCGCGTAATTCCGAAAAAATAAAACACTTAAAATAAAGGGAATGCAGCACGAAAACAAGCACAGTGACCCCATCTTTTTACTGCATTTTGTAAATGTCCTGTGCATGAAAATCAATTCTGCGAAGTTTGACAGAAATTTAGATAGTACTTCATTTTCAAGGGAATTACTTTAAAGGTGGATTTCCACTGTCACGCAGCGATATTCAAACGTAAGGTAAGGTAATTAAAAACACATAATTTTTTAAGTTGGCATTTTCTGAAGTAGCGAATTTGGAAAAAATATTAACTGTGTGTATGCATGTTTTCCAACAAAATGGAAAGTACATGAAAACGCTACCTCTAAGTTGTCTATCAAGGCAAGACATAAAACGCCATTGGCTATGTAACTCATACAATTGACCAAGGTGGGGTTTGTTTGTTGGAGTTCATTTTTAATGCTTTGTAACAGCATTAGTCATGGCGTTGCCAAACAGCAACAATCTTAGTGCGACGGATTGCATGTTTCCATCTGTTTATGGTACACAGCTCTATAATATTACAAATATACATCACCAAAAGCTCATCTGTAGCACAGGAATGGTTTGTTATGTTCCAAACGTACGAGAAATAATTTCCTTGTGAAGTTCATATAATAGATTTGATAATCTATGCCAACAGTGGTCTTCAAAGCGTACTTTTTTAAATAAACGTTTCAGATATTCTCTGCCACAAGGTGTCTATAGAAATTTCCATGTACATCCCAGTTGCCAAGACAAAGTAGTTTCAGATATTCTCTGCCACAAGATGTATATGGAAATTTCCATGTACATCCCAGTTGCTTGGACGAAATAGTTTCAGATATTCTTTGCCACAAGGTGTCTATGGAAATTTCCATGTACATCCCAGTTGCTTAGAGGAAATAGCTTCAGATATTCTCTGCCACAAGGTGTCTATGGAAATTTCTATGTACATCCCAGTTGCTTAGACGAAATAGTTTCAGATATTCATTGCCACAAGGTATCTATGGAAATTTCCATGTACATCCCAGTTGCCGAGACAAAGTAGTTTCAGATATTCTCAGCCACAAAATGTGTATGGAAATTTCCATGTACATCCCAGTTGCTTAGACGAAATAGTTTCAGATATTCTTTGCCACAAGGTGTCTATGGAAATTTCCATGTACATCCCAGTTGCCAAGACAAAGTAGTTTCAGATATTCTCTGCCGCAAGATGTGTATGGATATTTCCATGTACATGTACATCCCAGTTGCTTAGACAAAGTAGTTTCAGATATTCTTTGCCACAAGATGTGTATGGAAATTTCCATGTACATCCCAGTTGCTTAGATAAAGTAGTTTCAGATATTCTCTGCCACAAGATGTGTATGGAAATTTCCATGTACATCCCAGTTGCTTAGACGAAATAGTTTCAGATATTCTTTGCCACAAGGTGTGTATGGAAATTTCCATGTACATCCCAGTTGCTTAGACAAAGTAGTTTCAGATATTCTCTGCCACAAGATGTGTATGGAAATTTCCATGTACATCCCAGTTATTTAGGAAATGTTTTTAAATGTTAAGGTTTCCGCTCAAGACTTTTGTAGGTAATTTATAATTAACAAAACGAAATCTCAGCAAATGTTTCAAGGCAATGCTAGACATTAAACATGTCTTAAAAAGTTTAAGGAATTATGTCTGCATGATCTTTGCTTCACCAATTAAAGACAAAACCAATAAACAGCAAAGTTTCACTCCTCATCAGTGCCTGACGCTGATGCTCTTGCATTGCTCATTTTTGTGATCTCCATGTTAAATGCAATGACTAGATCTTGTCTGTCGTAGATGCTCAGGAGATTCTCTTTGCAGTCGAATGCTGGTATTAGGGAAGAAAACACTGCAAACAGGATTAATAAACAAACACAATCTATTCAGCTTTAAACATTATCGTGTGAAAATAAAGTTCCATTATTATTATAACTATTTATTATGCGGAACTCTCTTGTTGGGGCAAGGTTCCTTTGAGCTGGATGATAAGTCCCAAGACAAAAAAAAAAAAGCCGCACGAACGATAAGGGCCCGTAGGCACTAGGCAAATATTTGTGAATTTTGCGAAAAAATCTTCATCGGTGCGTTCCGTGATTTTTTTTCCCACCAAACGTCGGAGGCGCCGTCATCCGGCTGAGAAGCCATGATCGAAGGGAAACGTCAATCAAGTGATCTAGTAAACTGTCAACATTTTCGATTAAAAAATCTTCCCGCAAAGAGCACTTAAATGGTTGTATTTCACATATTTTGTTATTTTCCAATGCTACAGTATATGATAATCATATTGAAAATTAGGTGGAGGCAAATTTTTTTTTTGGTAGAGATTTTTGGGTGGCTACAAGACAAAATGGGTGCCTTGGCATGGCTGGACATCCACCCAGATTCCAAAGGAAAGCATAATATACTTTGATATTGACTTTGATGAAAATGGGAAACTGAAAAAAGAGGCAGCACAGTATTTAAGGAGAGGATACAAGGAGTTACAAAAAAATTAGATGTAGATCAGATTACCTATGAATTATTTATGTGGTCATGTACCTTAAAGTGCTACTGTGACCAAAAACCAAGTTTTAAGCCTTGATTTCAAAAAGACACCTGTTAAACTGTATTGCAGCTGGAATTTTCTTGT